>NC_056726.1:1934874551-1935044551 GCF_019279795.1 Protopterus annectens
GAGTGGGAAGCACTGAGTGGCCTTTCTGTCCGATTTGGTGAAGTTTCAGCCGAAACTAGTAGTCCATTGGTCGTTTTGGGCCAATTCTAGCTCCTTTCAGCCCCTGCTATAAAACACGCTAAACAGCGTTTTCCAGCTTGTACCAACTCAGCACAGATCCTCGTGGTGGCCTGCAGAGTGATCCAAGCAGCAGAGAGCTAAAGAGTGACTTTCTACCAGATATAAGTATTTTTGTGGCTTTCCCACTGTTATTAAGCTAGCGACTGCATTTCGCCTGTTTTACTGCTACTTTAAGTGATTTCTGCATTTTACACTTTTTATTGCACTTTAAGTTACTAATTGTTGCAAATTGTTTCTGTAGGCTACACACTAAAGTCGCTAGCCGATTTACAGCATTTATAGCATTTACTGTCTGTTTTTTTTCCTTGTCTCTGTAATAAAACAAAAATCTCTTGCTTTCCCGCCTTACTGAGCTAGAGTAGTCCAGTCTCAGAGTTGCTGGTCCCTGGGCTTTGTTTTTAGTTCCTGTTACTGATCCATTGCCTTATTAGGGAGGTTGGAAGTTTCTTTGCTTACCAGTGGGAGTGGGAAGCACTGAGCAGCCTTTCTGTCCGATTTGGTGAAGTTTCAGCCAGAAACTAGTAGTCCATTGGTCGTTTTGGGCCAATTCCTAGCTCCTTTCAGCCCCCTGCTATAAAACACGCTAAACACACGTTTTTCCAGCTTGTACCAACTCAGCACAGATCCTCGTGGTGGCCTGCAGAGTGATCCAAGCAGCAGAGAGCTAAAAGAGTGACTTTCTACCAGATATAAGTATTTTTGTGGCTTTCCCACTGTTATTTAAGCTAGCGACTGCATTTCGCCTGTTTTACTGCTACTTTAAGTGATTTCTGCATTTTACACTGTTTATTGCACTTTAAGTTACTAATTGTTGCAAATTGTTTCTGTAGGCTACACACTAAAGTGCGCTAGCGATTTACAGCATTTATAGCATTTACTGTCTGTTTTTCCTTGTCTCTGTAATAAAACAAAAAAAAATCTCTTGTTTTCCTGCCTTACTGAACTAGAGTAGTCCAGTTTCAGAGTTGCTGATCCCTGGGCTTTGTTTTTAGTTCCTGTTACTGATTCATTGCCTTATTAGGGAGGAGGGAAGTTTCTTTGCTTACCAGTGGGAGTGGGAAGCACTGAGCAGCCTTTCTGTCCGATTTGGTGAAGTTTCAGCCAGAAACTAGTAGTCCATTGGTTGTTTTGGGCCAATTCCTAGCTCCTTTCAGCCCCCTGCTATAAAACACGCTAAACACGCGTTTTCCAGCTTGTACCAACTCAGCACAGATCCTCGTGGTGGCCTGCAGAGTGATCCAAGCAGCAGATAACTTGGGGACTGATTTCTCAGATCTAGCTCTGTTGAAACTGTCTTGTGTGTGTGTCTGAAGCTCTGCACTAGTTGTTAAACTGCTCTGAAATTCCTTTAAGTGTTAATTAGCTTGGGGGTTTTCTGATAACTTTAAAACCTGTGTTGGTTACATCTCTGCTAATCATTTTAAGTAGAGTTGCTGCTACTGAGATTTGTCTGCATACATCAACTGGACATAAGCTGATTTAAGTATATTTCCTTCATTTTATTGTGGTTGTTATAACTTGGGGACTGATTTCTCAGATCTAGCTCTGTTGAAACTGTCTTGTGTGTGTGTCTGAAGCTCTGCACTAGTTGTTAAACTGCTCTGAAATTCCTTTAAGTGTTAATTAGCTTGGGGGTTTTCTGATAACTTTAAAACCTGTGTTGGTTACATCTCTGCTAATCATTTTAAGTAGAGTTGCTGCTACTGAGATTTGTCTGCATACATCAACTGGACATAAGCTGATTTAAGTATATTTCCTTCATTTTATTGTGGTTGTTATAACTTGGGGACTGATTTCTCAGATCTAGCTCTGTTGAAACTGTCTTGTGTGTGTGTCTGAAGCTCTGCACTAGTTGTTAAACTGCTCTGAAATTCCTTTAAGTGTTAATTAGCTTGGGGGCTCTTCTGATAACTTTAAAACCTGTGTTGGTTACATCTCTGCTAATCATTTTAAGTAGAGTTGCTGCTACTGAGATTTGTCTGCATACATCAACTGGACATAAGCTGATTTAAGTATATTTCCTTCATTTTATTGTGGTTGTTATAACTTGGGGACTGATTTCTCAGATCTAGCTCTGTTGAAACTGTCTTCCCCACCCCCCCTCCCTGTTCTTGGATGTAGTTTAAATTTGGTGGCTTTTGCAGTGCCCGCCCCACTGTAGATTTGATCTAGGACACTCCCCCAGTCCCTTCTCTTTACGGCATTCTCTAATAAACCCTGTCTGCACTTGCTTTTAGTCCTTTTTAATTTAATTACAATTTTCATACTGTGTGTGGACTAATATTGCTACATACTCAAGTGTGCCAGCTTGCACTGCCTGTGACATGTTTTTTTAGCATTTACTGTCTGTTTTCCTTGTCTCTGTAAAAAAACAAAAAAATATCTTGTTTTCCTGCCTTACTGAACTAGAGTAGTCCAGTTTCAGAGTTGCTGATCCCTGGGCTTTGTTTTTAGTTCCTGTTACTGATTCATTGCCTTATTAGGAAGGAGGGAAGTTTCTTTGCTTACCAGTGGGAGTGGGAAGCACTGAGCGGCCTTTTTGTCCGATTTGGTGAAGTTTCAGCCAGAAACTAGTAGTCCATTGGTCATTTTGGGCCAGTTCCTAGCTCCTTTCAGCCCCTGCTATAAAACACGCTAAACGCGCGTTTTCCAGCTTGTACCAACTCAGCACAGATCCTCGTGGTGGCCTGCAGAGTGATCCAAGCAGCAGAGAGCTAAAGAGTGACTTTCTACCAGATATAAGTATTTTTGTGGCTTTCCCACTGTTATTAAGCTAGCGACTGCATTTCGCCTGTTTTACTGCTACTTTAAGTGATTTCTGCATTTTACACTGTTTATTGCACTTTAAGTTACTAATTGTTGCAAATTGTTTCTGTAGGCTACACACTAAAGTCGCTAGCGATTTACAGCATTTTAGCATTTACTGTCTGTTTTTTTCCTTGTCTCTGTAATAAAACAAAAAATCTCTTGTTTTCCCGCCTTACTGAACTAGAGTAGTCCAGTTTCAGAGTTGCTGATCCCTGGGCTTTGTTTTTAGTTCCTGTTACTGATCCATTGACTTGTTAGGGAGGAGGGAAGTTTCTTTGCTTACCAGTGGGAGTGGGAAGCACTGAGCAGCCTTTCTGTCCGATTTGGTGAAGCTTCAGCCGGAAACTAGTAGTCCATTGGTCGTTTTGGGCCAATTCCTAGCTCCTTTCAGCCCCCTGCTATAAAACACGCTAAACACGCGTTTTTCCAGCTTGTACCAACTCAGCACAGATCCTCGTGGTGGCCTGCAGAGTGATCCAAGCAGCAGAGAGCTAAAAGAGTGACTTTCTACCAGATATAAGTATTTTTGTGGCTTTCCACTGTTATTAAGCTAGCGACTGCATTTCACCTGTTTTACTGCTACTTTAAGTGATTTCTGCATTTTACACTTTTTATTGCACTTTAAGTTACTAATTGTTGCAAATTGTTTCTGTAGGCTACACACTAAAGTCGCTAGCCGATTTACAGCATTTATAGCATTTACTGTCTGTTTTTTTCCTTGTCTCTGTAATAAAACAAAAAAATCTCTTGTTTTCCCCCCTTACTGAACTAGAGTAGTCCAGTTTCAGAGTTGCTGATCCCTGGGCTTTGTTTTAGTTCCTGTTACTGATCCATTGCCTTATTAGGGAGGAGGAAGTTTCTTTGCTTACCAGTGGGAGTGGGAAGCACTGAGCGGGCTTTCTGTCCGATTTGGTGAAGTTTCAGCCGAAACTAGTAGTCCATTGGTCGTTTTGGGCCAATTCCTAGCTCCTTTCAGCCCCCTGCTATAAAACACGCTAAACACGCGTTTTCCAGCTTGTACCAACTCAGCACAGATCCTCGTGGTGGCCTGCAGAGTGATCCAAGCAGCAGAGAGCTAAAAGAGTGACTTTCTACCAGATATAAGTATTTTTGTGGCTTTCCCACTGTTATTAAGCTAGCGACTGCATTTCGCCTGTTTTACTGCTACTTTAAGTGATTTCTGCATTTTACACTTTTTATTGCACTTTAAGTTACTAATTGTTGCAAATTGTTTCTGTAGGCTACACACTAAAGTGCGCTAGCTGATTTACAGCATTTATAGCATTTACTGTCTGTTTTTTTTCCTTGTCTCTGTAATAAAACAAAAAAATCTCTTGCATTCCCGCCTTACTGAACTAGAGTAGTCCAGTTTCAGAGTTGCTGATCCCTGGGCTTTGTTTTTAGTTCCTGTTACTGATCCATTGCCTTATTAGGGAGGAGGGAAGTTTCTTTGCTTACCAGTGGGAGTGGGAAGCACTGAGCAGCCTTTCTGTCCGATTTGGTGAAGTTTCAGCCAGAAACTAGTAGTCCATTGGTCGTTTTGGGCCAATTCCTAGCTCCTTTCAGCCCCCTGCTATAAAACACGCTAAACACGCGTTTTCCAGCTTGTACCAACTCAGCACAGATCCTCGTGGTGGCCTGCAGAGTGATCCAAGCAGCAGAGAGCTAAAAGAGTGACTTTCTACCAGATATAAGTATTTTTGTGGCTTTCCACTGTTATTTAAGCTAGCGACTGCATTTCGCCTGTTTACTGCTACTTTAAGTGATTTCTGCATTTTACACTGTTTATTGCACTTTAAGTTACTAATTGTTGCAAATTGTTTCTGTAGGCTACACACTAAAGTCGCTAGCCGATTTACAGCATTTATAGCATTTACTGTCTGTTTTTCCTTGTCTCTGTAATAAAACAAAAAAAAATCTCTTGTTTTCCTGCCTTACTGAACTAGAGTAGTCCAGTTTCAGAGTTGCTGATCCCTGGGCTTTGTTTTAGTTCCTGTTACTGATTCATTGCCTTATTAGGGAGGAGGAAGTTTCTTTGCTTACCAGTGGGAGTGGGAAGCACTTAGCAGCCTTTCTGTCCGATTTGGTGAAGTTTCAGCCAGAAACTAGTAGTCCATTGGTTGTTTTGGGCCAATTCCTAGCTCCTTTCAGCCCCTGCTATAAAACACGCTAAACACACGTTTTCCAGCTTGTACCAACTCAGCACAGATCCTCGTGGTGGCCTGCAGAGTGATCCAAGCAGCAGAGAGCTAAAGAGTGACTTTCTACCAGATATAAGTATTTTTGTGGCTTTCCACTGTTATTTAAGCTAGCAACTGCATTTCGCCTGTTTTATTGCTACTTTAAGTGATTTCTGCATTTTACACTGTTTATTGCACTTTAAGTTACTAATTGTTGCAAATTGTTTCTGTAGGCTACACACTAAAGTGCGCTAGCCGATTTACAGCAATTACTGTCTGTTTTTTTCCTTGTCTCTGTAATAAAACAAAACAATCTCTTGTTTTCCGCCTTACTGAACTAGAGTAGTCCAGTTTCAGAGTTGCTGATCCCTGGGCTTTGTTTTTAGTTCCTGTTACTGATCCATTGCCTTATTAGGAAGGAGGAAGTTTCTTTGCTTACCAGTGGGAGTGGGAAGCACTGAGCGCCTTTTGTCTGATTTGGTGAAGTTTCAGCCAGAAACTAGTAGTCCATTGGTCGTTTTGGGCCAATTCCTACCTCCCTTCAGCCCTGCTATAAAACACGCTAAACGCACGTAAGCGCGATTTAAGGAGTTGCCACTGTTGCACACAAGAGCAGCGGTGGTTAAACAAGGTTAAACTATTTGGGCCATCTAAATTCCACTCTTCAATTTTCCCTTGGAACTACCTTCCTCGAGCTGTACTGCTGATCTAACCAGCATATCCTATAACTGAAAAGTTCATCTCTACTTGATTCCCAAGTAGACTATTCTCTATCTGTAAAGCCTAGCACTTACTCCTACAGTACTTGCACCTTGATAAAGCACTCTTATTATAGATAGTACCCCACCAGCCTAAAACCCACTTCCCCCGGAGTCCTTTGAAAGTCTCTTTATCTACTACTTCTAGTATGTCGAGGGATCAGTTGCTAGTGTCCTCTCCAGCTCAACTGGTGAACCTGAGAATATTGAGGCAATGTTACAACTGCCTCATGTACACAGACAATCCTCTCCTTCTCCCACAAAACACAAATACATGCGAGAGATGCAACTATCGGCCAAACTGGAGGCTGAGCTCTCTCAACATAGGACTGGCAAGACCAGACAGGAGGAGAAGGTAACCACACACAATACATACCCAGTCACACATGGTACCATCACAACTTCAAATCATACACATACTCACACAAAGACATACTCGGAGGCTCTGATCAAAAATTTACCAAAACAGCAGAGGCCACCAAAGCAGACACCCAAACAACTACCACCTCACGACCCAACACATGCAACACATAGACCACACAGTCAGAGTGTCAAACAGTCACAGCCCTTAAGGCCAAACAAAATGCCAGACACACTTGTCATTGGTGATTCCATAGTCAGACACACTGGCGTCCCGCTCACCAGACTGAGTAAAGAGAAGGTCACAGTAAGCTGCCTGTCAGGCGCTAGAATCCGCCACATAACGCAAGCACTCAGGTCTCTCAACAGCAGGTACAAGTACGACTCAGTCATTGTCCACGCTGGTGTCAGCGACCTGAGGCGTACCTCCTTGGACTACATGAAAGGGACATCGAGGAGCTCTCTGATTATGTAGCCCAGGCAGGTATGACCCTGACCTTGAGCAGTATCCTACCTTCACCTAGAATGATGCCGCAATACAGTGATAAGATGATCAGCTTTAATAATTGGCTTAAATTCTGGTGTCATTCAAAGGGGATCAATGTCTGTCTGCCTGGGATGACATGCTGGACAAGCCACGCTGCCAAGGGCGGCTTGCACCTGTCACCCTGGGCTTCGGATATTGGCAAAGGCTCTTGCCACCCCATAGTGCCTTTTTAGGCAAGGCTCAAATTCTAAACCTACCACCCTAGAACACCAAAAAGGAAAAAACTAAGGGTAATGCTGCTCAATGCCAGAAGTCTCAATCTCAAGATGCACGCACTCGAGGCCCTTCTCAATATGGAGAACATCGATGTCTGTGCTGTGACAGAAACCTGGTTCAAGGCTCCTGAGAGCACCCCAGCACTAACAGGTTTCACCTCATATCATGCGTTCCGGCCCCAAAATCCGGACAACACCAAGAAAGGAGGGGAGTGTCCATATTCATAAAGGACACCCACACCTCAAGGTTGGTGGCAACGCATGATGCATCGGAGACCATCCAGGTGCAATTAACCATAGGCAAGACTGCTCTGCAGTTTGTAGCATGTTACAGGCCACCCTCTCAAACTCAGGAACCTCACATGGCCTTCCTGAAAACATTGGAGGGGATAAATGTATCTCCAAACACCATCATACTAGGTGACTTTAACTACCCTAATATAGACTGGGAACACTACTCAAGCCCGAACACTCTAACCCAAAGATTCCTGGAGTTCATAAACTCAAATGCCATGGAACAACTAGTCACCATCCCCACAAGAGGAGAAAACATACTTGATCTCATCATCACGAACATGGGATCAAAATGTTCAACACCGAAGTATACCCCTCACTGGTGAGATCAGATCATAAACTAATCTCGCTGGAGGTCCTCATCCCCCCACCTGAAACAAAAAGACCACAGTGAAAAACTTCTCAAAAGCCGATTTCACACTTCTAAAAACTAGTGTGGTCTCCTTTAAGGCCCCTGAGCCAGTGGTAAACATTACTCAAACCGCTGAATCACTTACAAATGCCTTCTACCAGCACCTACAGGACTGCATGGATCAGGCAATCCCAAACAAAACTAAGACTCTCTGTACCAAAGGCAAGCGTCCACTCTGGTGGACCCCAGCCATAAACAAGCTTTACAACAAAAGGAGGAAGCTACTACAAGATAGAGCAAAATCCTTGAAAGGTAAGACACCTTTGATCATTATAAGTAAAAACTAAGAGCTCTCATAAAATCATCCAAGGCAAATTTTGAGAGAAAAATCGCCAAGGACTCTAAAGAGAATCATAAGGCCTTCTTTAGCTATGTTAGAAACCTAGGAGGAAACTCCCAGATATGCTCAGAATTAGTTCAAAATGATGTGAAAATTACTGAACCTACACACATTGCCAACATACTGGCTGACAGGTTCAGTGCAAACTTCTCCCCTCCCCCAAAGGAGAGATATCTATTCCAGAGGATTGTAGCCCCCAAACATCTCCAGCCCAGGTGAGAACTGCCCTCACTAAGGCAAAAACACAGCATCCATGGGACGGATGGTGTCCCCGGCTGTGTGCTTCATGAACTCAATGAGGAATTAAACCCACAGTTAGGACAGCTGTTTAATCTTAGCCTCACCTCAGGATACGTGCCCAAGGAGTGGCGCCGGCGACTGTGGTCCCACTTCATAAGGCGGTGCCTCCACAGACCCTGGAAATTACCGCCCCATTAGCTTGACAAGCCTTATCTGCAAAGCCATGGAGAGGATCATAGTGGAACTCATAAATAAAGACATAGGGAACTTGCAGACTTTGGATCCAACTCAGTTTGGCTTTGTCAAAGGCAGATCCTGCCTCTTAAACTTGGTTGACTTTTTCGAGGCGGCCACCAAGGCCATTGATGAGGAAAGGCAGTCCATACAGCCTACCTCGACCTGGCAAAGGCCTTGACACAATACCCCACTCAGGTATCATCGAAAAACTCATCAGCTTGAATGTAAACCCATACATCACAAGATGGGTTGCAAACTGGCTAAGTGACAGAACCCACAGGGTCAGAGTTGCTGGAGCCATGTCAGACTCAAAGCCTGTCACAAGTGGTGTCCCACAGGGCTCAGTCCTGGGTCCACTCTTGTTCGGCATCTACTTTTCTGAAGTACAAGCAAACACAGGAGGGTTATGGCTGACAAAGTTTGCAGATGACTGCAAACTGGGCACCATAGTCGAAAACACATCTGACACAGATATCCTCCAGAAGGGCCTCACAGAAATGGATAACTGGTGCCAGAGCCATGGCCTGAAGTTAAACGCCAAAAAATGCATAGTCATACCCTTTGGGAAAAACAAGGCTACCTAGCTACCATATAGGTGGCAATCCACTGAGCACAGAAAAAGTCATCAGAGATCTGGGGACCCAGGTTGACAGTAGCCTTTCGTTTGACACTCATGTTGCTAAAGTAGTTAGGAAAACCTTCTATATCACCCACCTGATCATGAAGGGATTCACATCTAGATCAAGGGAGGTCATCGTCCCCCTGTACTCATCACTTATTAGACCTATGATTGAGTACAATGCCCGTTCGAATGTATCTGACCAGACACCTGCTGCAGCTTGAAAGGCCCCAAAAGTTCCTCACCAAAAGGATAAAGGGTCTCAAAAATATGTCTTATGCTGCCCGACTGAAAGAACTCCAGCTCTATTCAGTCTCATACCGCTTGCTCAGAGGTGACCTGTGCCTGACATATAAGGCCATGTCAAACCCAGATTTGATGAATATGCTTCACCTCAAAAATCTAGATCCTCAGAACCACAAGGGCGGAGACTTAAACCTTGACATGGTTATAAATAGAACGTGCTGGAGGGACAGATTCATCACCCAGAGACTCCCTATGCTGTGGAACAAAATCCCGGTACATGTGAGGCAGAGCACCTCTCTGGTCTTGTTCAAGAGGAATCTTGACCAATGGATGGGAGATTGCAGATATACCCCAGGGATTACTTCAGCGTCACTGCTTGACAGAGGCACAGCAAAATGATAGGCATAGTTTTTATTCAAACTAAAGGGGTGGCGAAAGCCACATAACTATGGGCTAGGCTTATAAATGCCCTTGGGCAGATAGCCTAGTATGAACCTATGAACCTATGAACCTATAATATGTCTTGCTTTTTTATAGATGTTTAAGTATTGTGTTCAGACCTGAATCCATATTAGTTGTTGAAGAGCAGGTAATTATTTGACAAGTATTTGGTGAACTGTTAGTAACTTATCCATTCTTGTACCTTTGTTAATGAGCTACAGATGGATATTGGCTTGTAATTTTACCCTTTCTGTTACCTTCTGTCCTTGAATAGAGGGATAATATTTCCCAATCATCATTACACTACGTTCCTAATTAGGAGCATGGTTGCAAGTTTTGCAATAAACTGGAAAATTTATTTAAGTAAGCTGAAGAAAATTACTAATAGAAACTTAATTATTATTTATTTGACTTTGTTTACCAGGAAAATCTGATTGTGCAAAGCCCATTTTCAGAGGTGGTCCTGGGAGAAAAGCTCCAGCAGATAGATTTGAGATACTTATGACAAAACATTTTCTTTTTACAAAGACACCGTAAATAAATAGTTCTTAAGACATCTATGTACAAAGTGGTAATTGTTCTTTAGTGACACTATACAAAGATAAAACTGTTATACCTTTTGTGGTACTATTATACATGATATAAAATTCCAAGTATAAAACATTTAATACGCAGGCATTTCATGAGCAGTGTATGTGACAAGCGGATATTAGATATGACCTGTAAGACATGGATAAGGTAGGTTACAGTATACATGTTAGGAATAAATAAAATCGAGGTAAAGAGAGTGAAGCATTAGTAAGTAGGCAGATAGTAGTTAAAGCTACAATGAGGGAGAGAGGCATTGTATAGCTGATGAGTCAAGGATAGTGGGAATAGGAATACTAGAGTACTTACTGAAGTAGAACCTGGTTGTAACAGAGTGATGGAGAGAATTTGAAGGAAATGGATGAAGTGGGAAGGTCAGAAAGGAATTGATATTTAAAGTGGAGATTAAGGTGGGAAGGAAATTGAGAAGGAGTGGTAGAAAGGTTTCATGTGTAGAAGGAAACAGACGTTATAAAGAGATGGGGGGAGTGAGATGAGAAAAGAATATGGTGTTACTCAACTAAGGAGCATGTGCATGACTACATGTGGTTTAGGTTTTGTTATAGTAAGGTTGTGTAAAAAGAAAGTATCATGATCTGTTTTACATATGTTGGTATTATATTCCAGAGTTTATATATGTAACAGGAGTGTAGTGACTCACCTGCTGAGTTATTAGATTTTGTTGTGATTACTAAGAGATTATCGGTTAAGCAAAAGTTTCTCCCTGGTGAGTAGTGCTGCAGGATATGTTCTAGAGTTGATGCATGATCTTTTATTTTTCCAGTAATTTTGACTGATGTGAATGAGGTGGTTAAGAAAGACAACTGCAGATAGGCAGTATCATACGTTTCATAGGTTAGTACTAGGCTAAGTGCCCTTGCGAGCCATTATAAGCCTAGCCAATTATTCCTTGTGAGACGTAAACCCTGCACCTTGTGTTTGTAAGGCAAACATCTTAACCATTAGGCCACCCTCCCAACCCTGCTGAAGATAGACTCTATATTCCTGACCTATATACCTGGTAAATTGTTTTGTAATTCATGATTAATGGCATGTTTGCTTGCTGTGTCCAGTGGTTACTTAAAATGGGGATTTTTCCATACAGATGCTGCTTTTTCCTAGCAACTTATTAATTTACATCCCAAATCCTGCTGGGATTTAGACATATTTTACCTTCAGGAAAATGGTAACTCTTTCATAATTGGCAGATTACATATAATGTAAACAGTCCAGAGCAGCATGCCAAGAAGTACCTGAGATACATTTGCCTGATGAAGGACATGATTTTACAAATGTTTGTCTATAAGCATTTTGCTACAGTAGTGTCTCAATAAATACATGTCTAAATAGTGCTATTGTCATTTCTGTGTAGTGCTTCTGAGGCTTGTTACTCTGAATTTGTTTACATATTAATTTCATATATATTCATGTTATATTAATTTTATTTTTGTTTTCCTGGTAAGCTGTCCTTGATGGCAGCACTGTTTTGGAATGGCAAATTAAATTTTGACATCTACTCTGCAATGTTCTATATTAATGTAGGGTACTGGCACCCTTCCTTTTCTTGTAATTTCTTAATGCTACATCTATTTTGGTCATATATACTCACCAACTGAGTTGTGAAACCAAAAAGTAATATCTGTTGCTCCAGTCTATGAGTCATAGGTTCACAGGTTCATACTAGGTTAATGACCACCAGGGTCTTTACAAGCCTAGCTGTGCAACCCGACCCAGTTTGGTCCCCAAGTTCCTTGGACACCTATATGCCATGGTATTTTAGTACAGAGGTAGCTAAGGGCTATATATATGTGGGGGTATGTTAGCTGGGGATTAATTTACTTACTGTTCACCTTTGTCCATCAGAGACATGGGGTCCATACCAGGGGGTGTATTTGCAATTTCCCATCCAGTGATCAAGGTTTCTTTTTAATAAGGTCAAGGATGAACTCTGCTTCACTAGATGGGGAGCTTATTCCACAGTACAGGGGTCATTTGAGACAGATATCTGTCTCTCCAGCATGTTCTTTTTATGTTGCAGGCAAAGTTCAGGTCCCTGAATCTAGTATTTTTTGTGCTGCTTATTTTGTGGATGTGCAAGCCATTGCGAACCTGTATTTTGGATTTGATGTGCAAGAGATCTATCAGAGCTGGACCTGAGGATACTTTATATGAGAGGCATAGGTTAGCTCTCATAGCCTGTAGGAGACTGAGTACAGAGATAGGGCCTTAAGGTGATCTATGTATAACAGTGTATTCATACTCTGGATTCTTATGGTGAGGGACCTTTGAGGGTGTTCCAACTGCTGATGGTGCCTTGTTTGGTAAATGCCAAAGGGGAAATTGTATTGAATCATGGGTCTGATAAGGGCTGAGTAGAATGGTACTATAGTTTCCTTCTATCTGAATGCCATGCCCCTGCTTTGGAATTGGGTGACATAGAATGTTTTTCTTACTTTCTCGGTTATGTGTTGGTCGAAGACGAGATTACTGTCAACAAATGTTCCCAGATCCCAAACTATCAGGTCACCTCTTAGGGGTGTTTTATCGATGGAGTAATTAGCCTGGGTGGATGATTTCCCAAAGAGAACTATAATGCATTTTTTCGCATTGAGTTTTAAACTGTGTCTTTGGCACCAGTCATTTGTTTGTGTTAGACCTTCTTGAAAGATGTTGATGTCTTGTGGGGAATCTATGATAGCTCCTAATTTACAGTTATCTGGGAACTTGGTGAGCCAGAGGCCTTTGGCATTAGCCTTTACTTCCATAAAATGCACTCCAAACAGGAGCAGACATAACACAGAGCCCTGGTCTAGTGCTGGAGGTAGTTGCACTAATCTTGACTTCTTGTGTCCTACCTATGAACCAGCCAGCAATCCAATGAGTTATATGTGAGTTTATGACTAGTTTTAAGAGTTTAACAACAATATCTGAGTGGGGCATTGTACCGAATGCCTTAGCCAAGTCAAGCTAGGCAATATGTATCAATTTTCCCCTCGTCCATAGCCTTGGTGACCCTTTTGAAGATGTCTACCAGGCTGAGTAGGCAAGACTTTCACATAACAAGGCCAGACTGGGATGGGTCTATTACTGGAAGGTTGTCAGTGTCTTTGTTGATCATTCCCATGATAATTTGTTCCATGTCACTGCATATCAGACTTGTCAGACTGATGGGTCTGTAGTTTCTGGGGGTGGTTGATGGCCCACCATTTTGAATAAGGATGACCGTTGCAGCTGCCATTCACCTAGCACATAACTTGTTTTGAGGCTGTAGTTGAACAGTGACTCAAGTGGTCCTTCTAGGGTTTGCTTTAGGCTATTTAGGAGAAAATCAGAGATATTGTCACATATCACATATACAACATTTATACAAGTGTTATCTTTGACCTGTCTTTGGTGCACCATTTATAATTAAAGATATAAGTAGAAACACAAGCAGCTACATGATATGCATGCTGTTACACCAAATATAAATATCAGTTAATGAAGATGGAGATAGAAATTGAGAGACATGGTCAGTGATAGAGGATATGAGGCATGGAATGCATATTAAAGTAATAATCTAGGTCTATGAACTTTTGCTGGAATTAAGAATTAGGCAAAACAATCTTTCTCAGGTTTTATTAACCGCTTTTGTTTTCTCTGAAGAAACAAAAATCTCTGCCATCTGACACCATACTGTAGAAAAAAAACAGACTTTTTAGAACTATGTTAGTAAATTTATGAATATGTGCTCGGTATGATTTAAGTTGATATTTCTCTTTTTGTTTTTACCAGCTTAAACATTTAGTGCTACAAGAAATGGATATTCTGTTTGATAATTCAAAATGCATACATAGAAGTAAATGTCTGGCTTTGAAGTCCTTTTATTTCTGTCTTACATATCAACATTACAGACAAGTTTGTATATTAAGGACACACGTCCTTTTGTTTGTATCTTTTGTTTTGAAATAAGGACCCAGTTTGAGAAATATTAAAAAGGACCCATGCAGCAATAAAAATGTGTATAAGGCAATTACATGCTGTGAAGCTTGAAAGTAATAATGGTTTTGACATATGGTTTAGTGAAATTAAAACTTTTGAAAGTGCACTTTTATTCCTTACTTTGAATATGGCTGTCATCACCGCTACAAAATCTTTCAGTGGATGTCTTCTGAAAGTGCTTCTGTTAAAGAATTTGATGAGAAATTAGTAATCCCACTCCTTGTGGAGTTTCATTCCTTCTGGTTTGACTTTTTTTTAGACTTCTGATTTTTCTGGCATTGTGAAGAACTATTTCTTCCTTTATAGTTAATCGTTATATATCTTAGGTGCATATATGAGATCCATTTTTTTTTACAGTGTCAAAAATGATAATAATCTAGGGATTAGTTTGCTCCAGAGATACATAATTAAATGTGTATAGCAATGGATGAGATGGCAGTGATTTAGATAAGCATGCTCCTATTCATAAATTAGATATATATCCACTGTACATCCAATACTTATTTGTGTCTCACACTAAGTACATTTATGGTTGATATATTTTTCTCATTACTTTAGCAAACAGAAAAGGGATGCTTTAGTCAGATCTATCTCAATCTGTTGAAGGACTAAATTCTCCAAACCCATATGATTGAGACCATATGGTCAATGATTTGGTTAGTCAAACTGTTCTGACTGAGATTGCAGTACAGTAGGGATTGGGGATATTTTTTCCACTGCAGTGAGATCTTGGAGTTGGTATATAATTAGCAGGGGGTGTGGAAGCACAGGAGGGCTTACCCCCAACACACACACACACACACACACACACACACACACACACACACACACACACACACACACACACACACTGTAGATATGCTCCCTGATCAACTTTTTGCTTTGGACAAGTAAACATGATGCAGTAACAACTTGTGAGTTATTACAATATGAATTCATGATAGATAAATAAGCAAAAAAAGTGTAAGATATATTAGCAATCCAATGAATTTTTGTCTGTATATTAAAATGAGGCAGCATTCATTCATCTTCATGTTGTCAATTTTCTTTGATTAATGGCTATTTTCTGATTCATTCTCTATATTTATTTTAATACTTTTGCATTATGGTATTTATTTATTTATTTGTCATTTGTTAACTGGGTTAGTCCAACTGAGCCAATGGCCCATTTTCAGTGGTCACCTAAAGAGAAAATTACAATAATGCGCATGACATGCAGTGCAAAAGTTATACATGTTTTTATTTATTTTTTTATCAACAAAAAGAGAAAGAGATGCCAATGAGATAAGATACTTGCAATAGGTGGATGTTAAAAATGTGAGAGGTAGTAACGTGATAAGGTGGGATTTAAGTGGGATTGTTGCAGTGACAGGTGTTGACATGTAGGAGAAAAGTTTTAAGTTTGTATTTAGAGAGATTTATGTTAGAAATGATTCAGGTGTTAAGGGGGAGTTTGTTCCATGCATAGGAAATACTATATTTGTAAAGAAGTTAATTCTTTAATAGGTAAATAAGGTATTAATAGGTAAATGTTAGGCTATCAGTCAGAATCAGCCTCTGTACCTTGTAGCTGTGAATTAAATATTTTTAACCTTTATACTAAACCCTTTCCGAAAGTATAAGTAAACTGGTTTCGAACCCTGCATCACCTCCCTAAACTCTTTGCACTTTATACCTTGTTCCAAAGAGGTAGGTAAAAGATAAAAGACAAAACAACTTATAGGTGATAAGAAAAAAATAGTTATGTGAAATATAAGTGGACTGAAATGTTGACTATCTTAACATAAAAACAGTAAGATTTGTTTCACATTAATTTTGACAAGTAAAGATCAAAATTATAGTAAGCTGTAGCAAAGGAGATTTATTTAATTAATTAATTATTTATTTATTTAATATTTGTTTACCGGGAAAGTCGGACTTGGAACAAACCCAATTTCGAGGCCCTGGGAGAAATGCTCTAAATACATGTCTTTGAAACGTGGGAGGAAACCAGAGTACCCAGAGGAAACCCACACGAACACAAAGAGGACATGCAGACTACAAACAGAAGGCACCCCAGCCAGGAATCGAACCAGAGAACCTCTTGCTGTATTTCAAATGTGAAGACACATGGGTAGTTTTCTTCTAATACAAAAAAAAAAATACAACTTTGGTGCTCAAAAAAATGCCTACTTCTAAACACGTGTATACCACACCAGTCTGTACAGGCTTTGCGATCTTTCAACACCAGATCATATTAGAAAAGTGAGGGACTTTAGAACTAGCAGATTGGAGTGAAATGATGGGCATCTGTTCATTTTTTTTCAAACAAACAATTTGATTCTTATATGCATTGAAATTAATATTATTTTGCACATCAAAAAAGAGAAAGAACTAGGCCAAATGTATATATCCCTGTCATTTTATTAGATACTTTTATAGCTGCCTATGCAGGAAAAATGTCAGCCATGAATGCATGTTTTTTCAAGATCTTACCAAAACACATGCAAGTGTTCGATCTCAGTTACTATTTCCGGCATTGCTTGATCTGGAATCAACATTTAGTACCTTAAAATGGAGAAATCTCTGGAATCTCATTAAACTCAAGAGTGTATTTAGAATTAATGTCATCACTGTACTTCAGAACAAAACTTGAGCTGAAGTTAAAATGAAAAGCCATTTGTCAAAGAAATTGCTTTTTAAGTACGGATGTGAGGCAGTGGTGCACATTAGCATCTTAGTGCAGATTCAATAAACCCTACGTGATCCACTAAAACTGTGATGCATACATGACAGAGCACCATTTTGTATTCAGTAAGTGGATCTACACAGAGTGTAGAGCTGCTCAAATAAGGCAAACACTGAGGCAAGTTAATTACAGCATAAGCAGCTGAATTGTATGCTAATCAATCAATTCAAGATGGAAGACCTATTCAACAAACTATGAAACAACAGTTTAGACTCGGTGCTGGTTTTCCATGATAATTCCAAAACCTATTGGAATACAGCCATGTTAACTAGGCTACAATAAAAGAATGTTAGGGGCTGCTGTTGCTCCTTTTCAGGTATATGTACAGCAGGCCCATGTCTAGAGTGCTGCTGCTGATAAACCTTGGCTAAGAACGAGCAGGGTTTTTAGACCCCATTTAGCTTTTCATAATCTACATGAGGTGGAAATTACAGTGTTCTAGAGGGTAGATAGAGACACACTACAGGAACTACCAACTCTATCATTCTCAACTGAGAGCAAGGGAAAACCAAAGGGAACATGTACCAGTGGAGACTAAGGTATGTGTATCATTTAGAATTTTAGCTATGGGAACCTTACAGAGGCAAGCAAGCCCTACTGCATCCCCCAAAATAATTCACATTGTTCACAATCTGGTTCCAAATTTGTATTCTTTCAGACATATACCCATGTTCTTTCTCAAGTAGAAAGGCATCATGTTACCAAAAATGTTTGGACAATGATCTTATTTGCCTTTCCTCTAAGTTGTCTAGTCCAGATACAGATTTGCTGTATCCAGGACTGTTTGTAAGCTTCTGAGCCCCCAAGCCTATCTGTGTTGGAGGGAAGCCTTCTAGCTTAATTTTGTTTCTTAGAACTAGCCATTTTTCTAGTTTCTTCACTCAAATCTGTTTCTTTGAGCTCAGCACTTGTTCAGAACTCATTGTAAGCAATAAATAAGCTACACATTACTACAACACTCAACTTTTCTCACTTGTCTAGAGATAAATAGTTTTTAGTACTTAATAAATAAGCACATATGCAGGCATGTCTAAGGGTCAGCTCCTGGTGTTTTCTCCTGTCTACCTGATGAATCTGGGCATATTGAGGCAATGCAGCAATTGCCTCATGTACACAGACAACTGTCTCCTTCTACCACCCAACACTACAACCTGTGAGAGATGCACTTATATAAACAAACTGGAAGCAAAGCTCTCTTCACCCAAGACTGGACTAGACAGTCAAGAGGAAAAGGTAAACACTTGCACCACACCACACTCATCATATAGTCCCTCAAAGCCTACACCACCAAAACACACACATGGAAAGACAAAACACACATCTACATTCATAGAGGCTCTCAAAATAAATCTGCCCAAGAAATAGGGACCTCCAAAGCAGAAACGCAAGCAACCTCCACCCCCCAACACAACCCAAATGACACATAGCCCACAAGCTCAGTGTGCCACTCAACCACAGCCCATAAGGCAAAACAATGTCCCTAACACTCTAGTCATAGCTGACTCTATAGTCAGGCACACTGATGTTCCACTAACCAGGCTAAACAAGGAGAAAGTCACTGTCAGCTGCCTGTCAGGTGCCAGGATTCACCACATAATGCATGCACTCAGGTCACTCCACAACAAGTACAAATATGACTCTGTCATTGTCCATGTTGGTGTGAATGATCTGAGACATACCTCCCTAGACTACATGAAAAGAGACATGGAGAAGCTTTCTGATCTTGTAGCCCAGGCAGGTATTACCCTAGCCCTGAGTAGCATCCTGGCATCACCCAGAATGATACCACAGTACAAGGACAAAATGATTGACTTCAACAAATTGGCTAAGCTTCTGGTTTCATTCTAAGGGGATCCAGTATCTGTCTGCCTGGGATGACATGATCGATAAACCACGATGCTTTGCCAGAGATGGCCTGCACCTGTCACCCTTGGGATTCCAGATACTGGCTAAGGCTCTTGCCACCCCTATAGTGCCTTTTTTAGGCAAGATTCAAATGACAAATTCATAGGTTCATAGGTTCATAGGTTCATACTAGGCTATCTGCCCGAGGGCATTTTGTTCCACAGCATAAGGAGTCTTTGGGTGATGAATCTATCCGAGATGAAGCATGTTCATCAAATCTGGGTTTGACGCAACTGAATATAACTGGAGTTCTTTCAGTCGGGCAGCATAAGACAGATTTTGAGACCCTTTATCCTTTTGGTGAGGAACTTTTCCAGCTGCTGCAAGTGTATCATTGGTCTGATGAGTGATGAGTATGGGGAGGACTATGACTCTTGATCTAGATGTGAATCCCTTTCATGATGATAAGGTGGGCAAGAAGGTCTTCCTAACTACTTTAGCAAAAAGGAGTGTCGAATGAAAGGCTACTGTCAACCTGGGTTCCCAGGTCCCTAATAACTTCTTCTGTGTTCAGGGATTGCCACCTATATGGTAGCTAGATGACTATGCATTTCTTGGCATTTAACTTTAGGCCATGGCTGCTCTGCACCAAGTTCCGCTTCTGTGAGCTCTCTCTGAATATATGTGTGTCGGATGTGTTTTACATACATAGCCCAGCAGTTTGCAGTCATGCAAAAACTTTGTCCCATAACCCCTCCTGTGTTTGCTTGTACTTCAGAAAGTAGATGCCAAAACAAGAGGGCCCAGGACTGAGCCCTGTGGGACACCACTTGTGACAGGCTTTGAGTCTGACATGGCGCCAGCAACTCTGACCCTGTGGGTTCTGTCACTCAGCCAGTTTGCAACCCATCTTGTAATGTATGGGTTTACATTTAAGTTGATGAGTTTTGTATCAAAAGCTTTGCCAGGTCTAGGTAGGCTGTATGGACTGCCTTTCCTCATCAATGGCCTTGGTGACTGTTTCAAAAAGTCAACCAAGTTTAGAAGGCATGATCTGCCTTTGACAAAGCCAAACTGGGTTGGATCCAAAGTCTGCAAGTTCCCTATGTCTTTATTTATGTGATCCATTGGGACCACAGTGTCGCATGCGCCACTCCCTGAGCACGTATCCGCAGGTGAGACTAGCATTAAACAGCTGTCCTAACTTTGGGTTTAATTACACCATCAGTTCCCATGGATGCTGTGTTCTTGAGAGCAGTTCTCACTAGAGATGTTTGGGGCTACAATCATTTGGTATAGATATCTCTCCTTTAGGGAAGTTTGCACTGAACCTTTCAGCCAGTATGTTGGCAATGTCTGTAGGATCAGTAATCTTCACATCATTTTGAATTAATTCTGAGCATATCTGGGAGTTTCTCCCTAGGTTTTCTGACATAGCTAAAGAATGCCTTATGGTTGTCTTTAGAGTCCTTAGCTATTTTTTTCAAAAATTAGCTTTGGATGATTTTATGAGAGCTTAGCTTTTTACTTATAGTGAGTTGTAGAGTTTGTTTATGGCTGGGGTCCACCATTTGTAGATTCAGTGGTTTGAGAGTAATGTTAACCGCTGGCTCAGGGGAAGTGTGAAGTTCTTTACTGTGGTCTTTGGACCTCCAGCCAGATTAGTTTGTGA
This sequence comes from Protopterus annectens, assembly GCF_019279795.1. NCBI lineage: Eukaryota > Metazoa > Chordata > Ceratodontiformes > Protopteridae > Protopterus > Protopterus annectens. Next base: position 1,934,895,183 of record NC_056726.1, read on the forward strand.
TCAGATCTCACCAGTGAGGTTGAACATTGTGCATGATGAGATCAAGTATGTTTTCTCCTCTTGTGGGGATGGTGACCATAATAGGTTCAAGCAAGCAAAATCTGAAGTCTAAACCTCAAAATGCACTCACTCGAGGCACTCCTTAAAATGGAGAACATCGACATCTGTGCAGTGACAGAGACCTAGTTCAAGGCTCCAGAGAGCACCCCTGCATTACCAGTCTATAATTCATACCACACCTTTCGGCCACCTAACTTGGACCGAAGCACTAAAGGCGGAGGCGTGTCCATATTCATTAAGGATATCCACACCTCCAGGCTAGTTGCTCAGCATAATGCATCTGAGATTATCCAAGTGCAACTAATTCTGGGCAAGACCGCAATGCAAATTGTAGCTTGTTACAGATCCCCCACTATGCCACAGGATTCCCACTCCTCATTTCTTGATACACTGGAAAATATTAGGGTACAGCCTAACACCCTAATAATGGGCAATTTCAACTACTCCACCATTAACTGGGAAAACTACTCATGTACCAACTCTTGTGCTCAACGTCTTCTGGAATTCATAAATTCCAATGCCTTGGATCAACTTATCCCCACCCCCACCAGGGGCAGCAATATCCTAAACTTGGTCATTACCAACATGGGCAACTGGTGTTCCACACCAGAGGTCAATTCCTCGTTAGTCAGATCCGACCACAGGCAAATCACCCTAGACATCCACATCCCAGCCCCACCCCCTATTAGGGAAACCACTGTAAAAAATTTCTCCAAAGCCAAATTCACGCTTCTTAAGACAGAAGTGACAAACTTCACTACACCCACGCTGATGGACAATAGAGATACAACTGTTGAATCCTATACAATTGCACTTTATAAGCACTTACACAAATGCATGGATTGTGCAATCCCTAACAGAACCAAGAGGCTATCCTCCAAAAAATGGAAGCCAATCTGGTGGTCCCCTGCTATAAACAAACTCTACAACAGAAGAAAGAAACTGTTGCAAAAAAAGAGTAAAATCCCATGACTGGAGGAACTCCGTGGTCACCCTCAATAAGAAGCTGAGATCCCTCATAAAATCCTCCAAAGCTAGTTACAAAAACAAAATCGCCACTGATTCTAAAGGCAACCACAAAGCATTCTATAGCTATGACAAGAATCTCAATGGCAACACTCAGATCTGCTCTGAGTTACAGCACAATGGCACTAAATATACAGAACCAACTGATATTGCCAACATTCTGGCAGATAGGTTCAGTGCTAACTTTACCCCTCTCTCATCCCCTAAAGGGCCCATCTCTATACCAGCGGAATGCAAAGTACCTGTAATCATGGATGCACAGGTAAAAAACACACTCTTCAAAGCCATGAACACAGCATCCATGGGACCTGACAACATCCCAGGCTGCATTCTACATGAACTACAGAACAAACTGGCACCCCGCCTAAATACCATGTTCAATCATAGCCTCACCTCAGGCTTTGTGCCCACTGAATGGCGCACAGCAACGGTTATCCCACTCCACAAATGGGGAGCCACCATGGACCCTGGGAACTACCACCTCATTAGCCTGATGAGCCTGGTCTGCAAGGCTGTGGAGCTTATCATCATGGAACTTATAAACAATGACATTGGTAATCTCCAGATTCTGGACCCTACCCAGTTCGGGTTTGTAAAAGGCAGATCATGTCTCCTAAACCTGATAGACTTCTATGAAGTGGTCTCCAAAGCTGTAGATGAGGGTAAGGTGGTACACACAGCCTATCTAGATCTTGCCAAGGCTTTTGACACCATCCCTCACTCTGGAATTATAGAGAAACTCACTAAACTAGGTATAAATCCCTATGTCACAAGATGGGTTGACAACTGGCTCACTGACCGAACCCACACTGTGAAAGTAGCAGACTCTAAATCCAACTTCAGACCAGTGAGAAGTGGAGTACCACAGAGTTCAGTCCTAGGTCCTCTCCTGTTTGGTATCTACTTCTCTGAAGTACAGGGTAACACAGAAGGTCTTTGGATAATAAAGTTCACAGATAACTGCAAACTAGGAGCCATAATCAAATCTCCTAACGATGTGGGCATCCTACAAAAGGGCCTCACTGAGACAGATGCCTACTGTCAAAGCTATGGCCTCAAGCTCAATGCCAAAAAGTGCATTGTCATCCCTTTTGGTAAAAACTCTGTACCCATGAACTACCACATAAGCGGTAGTCTACTTAACACCGAAAGTGTGATAAGAGACCTGAGGACACAGGTGGGCAGTAGTCTCTCCTTTCATAATCACATCGCCACAGTAGTCAGGAAATCCTTCTATGTGGCACACCTCATCACAAAAGGTTTCTCATCCAGGAGAAAAGAGGTCATTGTTCCCCTTTACTCATCACTCATTAGACCCATTATAGAGTACAACGCCCCTTTTGGATTGTATCTCACAAGACATCTACAACAACTGGAAAGGCCACAGAAATACCTCACAAAGAGGATTACTGACCTCAGACAGATGCCCTATGCAGACCGTCTCAAAAAAATCCAGCTTTACTCTGTCACATATCGCCTACTCAGAGGCAATCTCTGCCTAACATACAAAGCTATGTCAAACCCAGAGCTGTTGGACATGCTCCACGTAAAGAAATCCCAATCCCTCTGAGATACACGCTCTAGGGACCTAAACCTTGTCACCACAATAAATAGAACATGCTGGAGGGATAGATTCCTATCTCAGAGACTTGCCATACTCAAGAACAAACTACCTATCTATATCAAACAAAGCTCCTCATTAGCACTCTTCAAAAAAACCTTGATGATTGCATGGGAGATAGGAAATTCACTCAGGGGATCACTTCTGTGGCTCTGCTTGACAGGGGCACAGGAAAATAATTTTCTTGTGTGGCAAAAGCCAGGGTACCATTTGGCTAGGCTTATATAGGCCCTAGGGCCAATAGCCTAGTACCTACCTATGAACCTATGAACTCCACATAAATATTGCATAAATAAAAGTCCTCCTTAGATATAACACATATTATTATTATTTTTTCACTATTATCCACTCGAGAAAAAACTTTCAAGTTATTCAAAAATAAAAAAGGGTTATGTGGTTGTAATATATATCACAGTCACACACAAACAAAGTTTTGATCCAAAACAAGGAGTAACAATAGCAAAGTAGACCTCCACAAAAACATTTTGTTTATGGCAACACAGAGATGGAACTCAGCTCCACCTCCCATAAAACAACAGGCAAATAACATTTCTGTACCAAAGGAATAAAACATCAGTAGATTGTTATAATTGCTATCAAGCAAACTGTCCCTAAAGGCACATTAACCATGTAGCATTCACGTGTCTATGGGTCATCCTATAAGTTATTGATAATATAGGACATTTATGTTTCACTGGATAACAATAGAAAAGTGTAAGGAGAAACAGTTGTAACATTAACTCTTGTGATAAAAGTTAAATAAGGCTGTGCATCTGAGAAAGTAAATTGCTCTGAAAAATATGCCTATATGCCATCAGTGAACTTCTAAGAAGTGCATACAGGTAAAAGTAGCATTTGCTAATGTGTGTGTTTGTGTGTGTGTGTGTGTGTGTGTGTGTGTGTGTGTGTGTGTATGTATATATATATATATATATATATATATATATATATATATATATATATATATATATATATATGTAATATTTTTCCCAGTGACATGTGAGCATATCCGGTATATAACTGAAAAATGCAATCATACCTTGTCAAGATCAGCACTCTTCTGTGCAGATAAATCCAAAGTAATAGCAATCTTCTTCTGTGTTATCCACATAAACTAGTCTCCTCACCTTTAGGTCTCCTAGCTACATGGTTACCTTTTCATAGTGTAGATTCAGACCTGTGAGCACAGTGAAAATGCAAATGAGGTGTGAACTCATTAGAACTGCTGACTCCCAAATTCTTGGCTCAGTGTAGCAGTTGTAGACATACCACAGGCATGCCCTCAGTTTCTTTTGCTGATGGATTGCAACTCTGAATGATTATTAGCAGGGAGAAGTAAAACACAACAGCACTTCACCTCCAGTGGGTGTGTCAGCCAGGTTAGACTTTCAAAGTGCTGAAGTAATTGTATCAAGGTTTTAAGTGTAAGTAATCAGCATATATTTCACAGTTACAACCTCCCCTGCATTTGCTGAAAACTGTATATTATTGCCTTTAATATTCTCACACATTTGAAGGAGAATGATACAAAATGCCTTACAGCATGCATGCCTCAAATTACTGCACAGATAAGAAAAGAATGAACAGCATAGAGATACGATAGAGCTGCATTTCAGAAAACAATAGTCATAAATGGTTGTGTGGTCACTAATTGCACTACATCTGAAATGAATACATGTACAAACAACTCGGAAGTGTACAAGTGCCATGGGTCTTATTAATGCTATCATGGTAAAACTGAACACTTGCCTAACAACTTGGTATGCTTTCTAGCATGCTACCTAGCCAGGATACCTAGCAGCCATACCATCCCTCTACCCCTAAAGGTGTTTACTTATACCTATCCTATCCCTCTACCCCTTATACCATCTATTTATTCCTCTCCTTGTACTGTCTCCTGCAGCTATTTCTTGAGCCTCGCAAACCTTCTACCAACCATCTCTGCTCACCATTTTTGGTTGCAATTCATTATTTTCCCACTAGATGGCACTATAAACTAGGCTGATTCCTAGCACTGTTTGCCCTCACATTATCTGGTGTAAGGGCTCAGACCCTACACTAATTAGGAGAGCTTAAGAAACTTTTCTCTTGTACAGTCCTAGAAGCTCTTTCCTGCCATGCTATTACCACCCTATCTGAGACTCCCTCCCAATACTTGCACTCTACTGTCCCTTACCTTTCAGTTCAACTGTTTCTACCCTCCATACTTACCAGTACCTACTGAACTGTACCTCAAAATTCAGCTGCACACAGATAGGTTTTCTGCTAGTCCTTAGCCACTTGTTTTCTAACCCACTCTGTTTGCCCTGTGGGCTCACTCCGCTCCCCTACCCTACCCCCAATTCCCAACCACCCCCAGTGGTCCTAGATTTATACCTCGCAGGACAAGCCCCTTCCCCTAATTATCCAATTGGCTCGTTACCTTTCCCAACACAGGAGATACAGACACACCCTTATTCTCATTCCTCTTCTCACTACTTCCCCTACAGTACTATCTCTAGCCTTCCTGGCTTTCTTATTTATCCTATTACTACTCTACATCACTCCCCATTCTACCATGCCTTCATCATATCAGCCTATACTTAAAAACTTACTCCTCTTTCTTACTGCAGTACATGTACTACTCATACCACTTATACTTACATGATATGAAAACTCAGACATCACTGCATCCATCCATCTTCTAAAAAAAAAATCATGTATCAATCTACCTACTACCCACAACCATGCAAATATCACCTCAACGTCAACCTACCTGTCCCTAAAGGATCATAGGCTAGCCCACATTAGTCTCCAACAAACCAGAAAATCACTATATAGTCTCTTCAAACTGCTGAAGCTCTTACATACTTTTCAACAATACCCTCTTCTTCATGGGGATATTCACCCTAAACCAGGACCTCACAACAATACCCACCTAAATCCCTACCAGCCCCAAACTACCACCCATATTACCCTGACCAAAACTGCTAACTCCTTATTAATAGCCCATCTTAATATACAGAGCTTAAACAACAAAATTAGCCAACTGCATACTCTACTGGACATACATTCCTTTGATGTCCTATGTCTAACAGAAATCTGGTTCAAACCAGGAACAAAAGATAATGAAGTCATCCCACCAGGATACAATATAATAAGGTCAGACCAAACAACAAAAAAAGATGTCGGCGTAGGAATTTAGTATAAATCTGATCTAAATGTATCTCTAGTAGATTTACAATTACCATTAGATAATCATGTAGAAATCCTTGTCTCTAAACTCCAGCTTAATACTAGCAAAGCTATCTATATAATTTGCTCCTACCTACCTCCAGGCAATAACATCAACACCCTTGAACATATCTTATGCTGCCTCTCATCTTCCCTCCCTCAAGAAACCATAGTACTTGGAGACTTCAATATATGAATCACCATCCCAACCAGAATCCATAAGCCCACTAACAAAGAGAGTACCTTAGATTGGATCCTAGTAAGAAATCATCCCCTCACTTATATAGCAGACACCCTTCCCGATGATATTAGTGACCATTTACTCACTTATATAATTAGACAGAAAACCTTCTTCCCCAAACAACCTATCTTTAAAACTATAAGAAACAGAAAACACTTTAATGATATAAATTTACAAAAAGAGCTTGAAGCCTGTGATTGGTCTCCCTTAAAACAGCTCTTCCCTGAAGAAGCAGTATCCTATTTTAACTCCAAATTCTTACAAATACTGGAATGCCATGCCCCTAGTCTATCTAGTAGAACCAGAAGCAAAGCAGTACATTGGCTCTCTAAAGAGACAAGACATAAAATCCTAGTAAGAAATAAGATATGGTCTAAATAGAGATGTACTAAAAGCCCAACTGATCAGCAGAACTACAAACAGCATAGAAACACCGCAAATAAATCTATACTCCTTGATAAATAAAACTACTACTGCTAAACTCCAAGACAGGCATCAACAAACCCCACAAACATTTTGGACAGCTATTAACAGACTTTTACACCCAGGACACTCCAAGACTCCAACTCCTTCAGCCCTTTCCCTAAGCACACCTAAGGAGATTGCTGACATCTTCGATACCTACTTTACAGAAACTGTACAATCTCTCGCAAATTTCCTACCTCTTGTCACTCCAACCCTCCCATTCTATATGACTAGCAAACCCCCTACCTTTCAACTAAATCCAGTCTCTACATCTTTCATCTTCACCATACTTACTAAACTTAAACCTTGTACCCCATCCGCTGATCTCTTACCAGCTGAATACCTGCAAATTGCAGCTAAAGTTCTTTCCTCTCCTATTTCCATACTAATCAATAGAACTATTACTAAAGGTTCTATCCCATCTCTCTTGAAAATTTCACATATAATTTTTCTTCATATGGGTGGTAACTCAACCAAACTATCTAACTATCGTCCTATAGCCCTGCTCTCCGCTTTTGCCAAAATATTGGAAAAATGTATCCACCACCAGCTACTTGATCGCCTTCACCAATATAACTTCTAGCAGACTGTCAGTGTGGTTTTAGGCCTTTCTACAGTACTACTACTACTGCCCTACTATCCTTCTCTGACTGCATCAATAAGCATTGTAACAACAATTGGTTCTCTACTGCTCTGTTTATAGACCTATCAAAGCCTTTGAAATGGTGAACCATCAGTTGCTACTACAAATACTAGAACAATACTCACTCACCACAAAGACATTACAGTGGTTTAAGTCCTACCTAGAAAACAGACAGCAAGCTGTTCTCTGGGACAATAACCTTTCATCTCTTCTTCTTATTACTCTTGGGGTCCCACGAGGCTCCATCCTGGGACCTCTCCTATTCTCTATCTTTATCAATGATCTACAGCTATATATTCCACAATCTACCTGCATACAATATGCAGATGATTCAACACTAGTGTGTTCTGCCACCTCATCTGCCGAGCTTAAAGTCGTCATCCAGACAGTATTTAACTCAGTTGAAAAATGTTTTTTGCAACGTTGCCTCCTACTAAACGCCAAAAAACTAAATTACTTGTTTTTACTCCTACACAGAAGTCCCCCCTCAATAGATCTAACTGTCAAATCCAGCAATGGTACTATAATTACACCTGATCCAACCACCAAGCTCTTAGGTGTAACAATAGATCACAATCTTAACTTTGACTCACATATTAACACCACGGTTAAAGCTGTTAACAGAAAACTGGGCTCACTCTATAAGATAAAGTCCTTCCTCACCCCTGAAGCCAGAACCACCATTGCACATACCCACCTGATCTCTACTCTCCTCTATACTTAATCTATCAATACAAATCTTTCCAAAACTAACCTAAACAAACTATCAACCGCCTAGAACAACATTGCCAGATATGCTACGTGCTCACCATATAGAACCCATCACTGTTTAAATCTCAAACAACTAGGCTGGCTTGAACTCCAAAAGCAGCTACTATTTCAGCAACTTATAATTACCCATAAGATTCTCTTCCACACCGATAGGACTCGTATTCTTAGTAGCATTGTCTCTCCTTAAAGAAATCTTACTACCCTACACTCAGCAAATAAATTAAAAATAAACATCCAGAAATCACTTAATAAAGCCGGGGACTCCCTCTTTTCAAATTCCATGGGTAAGATTTGGAACAAACTCCCCAGCAACCTACAATTACTTTCATCCTTACCACTTTTCAAACACCAACTAAAACTACACCTTAAAGTACATTGGTTACACCCATGTACTAACCCAGATTAACACTAACCATCTAGTATGCTACTTTCCCCCCTCTACTACCCACTAGTGTGAAAATACACCCTCTTCTTATACAATATTGTAGTTTCTTATCTCCTTCTTACTTCATGAAATGTACTCTTCACTTTTCTAAAACTCCTCACCCCCTTCTGTTATTTTCATTGTCAGTGTTAGTATTACTGACACCAATAACGTATCGCGTAAAGCTCTACAGGCATAATAACTAGATAGAAACCTTCATCCCTTCCTCACTATTTTGTCTGTCTATTGTCAAGCTAAATACCTCCTGTATATGCTACTCATACTACTGCTTAACCAACACTCTCACTTATGCTTCTCTTTTGTTGTTTGTTCCTTCTATGCTAACCTAAAGCTACTTTGAATTTAATTAATTATTTTTTAGCATTTTTAATCTTTCCTCCTTGAAGCTATTTTTGACTAAATTAGACTATACCTTTTGCTTTAACTGCATTTTTAACATGTATTATTTTTTATGTAATAGTTTACTGTTTTGATTTACTTTGACCTGTATTCCTGTTACATTAGTTTAATTTTGAAGCTTTTCTCCCCGGGCCACTACTGAAAATGGACATGTATCCAGTTAGACTAGCCCGATCAACAAATGTAAAATAAATAATAAATAAATAAATGCTGTGGATGATTCTGGACTTGCATATATGCACAATGATTTTAATTCTCTGCTATAGAGCTGTTTCTGTGGCAAAGAGGGATGAGACACTCTTACTGTGTATGGAAAGTTCATTGTTGTGATAGTTCAAATCCAGACTTGTGCACAAATCTTTCATGTGTACTAACATATATTTTGTAGTGGTGTCTACTTCAAGGATTTCTTTTCTTTTCTTTTTTTTAATGCCAGTATTTGCATGGTTCACAGCTTAGTGCAAACATGGAAAATGGATAAAAACAATAAATGCCATGTAATGTACTTCTTTGATAATCAATATATCAACTAAACTTGTGAATCTTCTGTGTGTGTAGCACATCTGTTAAACACATTGATTCACTCAGCATATACTATCTGTAGATGATGGTTCAAGTCCCACATTTGCTTTTATGTATAAAACTTAATGAACACTGCTAAAAAGGCTAAAACATGTTTAGCTTTTTCTTGTCTCGTTTGCTCAAAGCTTACCATTGTGCAAACCTGGATTAATGGCCCACACAAGAAGCAGAGAGAACACCTGCAGACTGGATTCAGGCATTCTCTTATTCAGAAAGGATACATTGTTGCATCTTTTGCTTTCCATTATGCAATCTCATTAACAGAGACATTGGGAACCTCCAAACACTGGACGCTACCCAGTTCAGGCTTTGTTAAGGGCAGAGCATGCCTCCTAAACCTGGTGGACTTCTTTGAGACAGTTACCAAGGTTATAGATGAGGGAAAGGTGGTCCACACAGCCTACCTAGACCTCACAAAGGCCTTCAATGCCATTCCCCACTCAGGTATTATAGACAAGCTCACTAGCCTGAAAATAAACCCGTACGTCATGAGATGGGTTGCCAACTGGCTCATGGACATTACCCACATGGTAAGTGTTGCGGGCGCTAGGTCTGACTCTAAACTGGTTACAAGTGGCATTCCACAGGGCTCAGCCCTAGGACCCCTCCTGTTCGGCACATACATCTCAGAAATACAGGCAAGCACAGGAGGACTATGGCTGACCAAGTTCGCAGATGGCTGCAAACTAGGGGCTATAAATGACTCTCTGGCTGACACAGACATCCTCCAAAAGGGTCTCACTGAGACAGATACCTGGTGTCAAAACCATGGCCTCAAGCTAAATGCCACAAAGTGCATAGTCATCCCCTTTGGACAAAACAAAGTACCCACAAACTACAACATAGGTGGTAGCCTCCTAAATATGAAAGACGTAATAAGGGATCTGGGGACCCAAGTAGACAGTAACCTCTTCTTTGATAATCACATTGCCAAAGTGGCAAGAAAATCCTTCTATGTGGCCCACCTAATCATAAAAGGGTTTGCATCCAGATTGGGAGAGGTCATTGGGCCCCTCTACACATCACTCATCAGACCCATCATAGAGTACAATGTCCCATTTGGGATGTACCTTACAAGACACCTGCAACAACTGGAAAGACCACAGAAGTATCTCACCAAGAGGATCACTGTCCTCAAGCAGATGCCCTATGCAGCTCAACTGAAGAAACTCCAGCTGTACTCGGTTACATACCGCCTACTCAGAAGTGATCTCTGCCTGACATACAAGGCCATGTCCAACCCAGAATTGATGGCTATGCTCCACCTAAAGAACCAAGAGGCTATCCTCCAAAAAAAGGAAGCCAATCTGGTGGTCCCCTGCTATAAACAAACTCTACAACAGAAAAAAGAAACTGTTGCAAAAAAGAGTAAAATCCCATGACTGGAGGAGCTCCCTGGTCAACCTCAGTAAGAAGCTGAGATCCCTCATAAAATCCTCCAAAGCTAGTTATGAAAACAAAATTGCCACTGATTCTAAAGACAACCACAAAACATTCTATAGCTATGTCAAGAATCTCAATGGCAACACTCAAATCTGCTCTGAGTTACAGCACAATGGCACTAAATATACAGAACCAACTGATATTACCAACATCCTGGCAGATAGGTTCAGTGCTAACTTTACCCCCTCTCACCCCCTAAAGGGCCCATCTCTATACCAGAGGAATGCAAAGTTCCTGTAATCATGGCTGCACAGGTAAAAAACACACTCTCCAAAGCCAAGAACACAGCATCCATGAGACCTGACAGCATCTCAGGCTGCATTCTACATGAACTGCAGAATGAATTGGCACCCCACCTAAGCACAATGTTCAGTCATAGCCTCATTTCAGGCTTTGTGCCCACTGAATGGTGCACAGTGACGGTTATCCCACTCCACAAAGGGTGAGCCACCACGGACCCCGGGAACTACAACCCCATTAGCCTAATGAGCCTGGTCTGCAAGGCTATGGAATGCATCATCATGGATCTTATATACAAAGACATTGGTAATCTCCAAACTCTGGACCCCACCTAGTTTGGGTTTGTAAAAGGCAGATCATGTCTCCTAAACATGATAGACTTGTTTTGAAGCAGTCACCAAAGCCATAGACAAGGGTAAGGTGGTTCACACAGCCTATCTTGATCTCGCCAAGTCTTTTGACACCATCCCCCACTCTGGAATTATAGATAAACTCAATAAACTAGGTATAAATCCCTATGTCACAAGATGAGTTGCCAACTGGCTCACTGATAGAAACCACACTGTGAAAGTAGCAGACGCCAAATCCGACTTCAGACCAGTGACAAGTAGAGTACCACAGGGTTCAGTCCTGGGTCCTCTCCTGTTTGGTATCTACTTTTCTGAAGTACAGGCTAACACAGAAGGTCTCTGGCTAATGAATTTTGCAGATGACTGCAAACTAGGAGCCATAGTCAAGTCCCCAAATGATGTGGAAATCCTACAGAAGGGCCTTGCTGTGACAGATGCCTGGTGTCAGAGCCATGGCCTCAAGTTCAATGCCAAAAAGTGCATGGTCATCCTCTTTGGTAAAAACTCTGTACCCATGAACTACTACATAGACAGTGGTCTACTTAACACTGAATGTGTGATAAGAGACCTTGGGACTCAGGTGGACAGTAGTCTGTCCTTTAATAGTCACATTGCCACAGTAGTCAGAAAGTCCTTCTATGTGGCACACCTCATCATAAAAAGGTTCTCATCCAGGAAAAAAGAGGTCATTGTTCCCCTCTACCCGACACTCATTAGACCCATTATAGAGTACAACGCCCTTTTGGAATGTACCTCACAAGACATCTGCAGCAGCTGGAAAGGCCACAAAGGTACCTCATAAAGAGGATTACTGGCCTCAAACAGATGCCCTACACTGACCGTCTCAAAAAACTCCAGCTTTACTCCATAGCATATCACCTACACTGAGGTGATCTCTGCCTAACATATAAAGCTATGTCAAACCCAGAGCTGTTGGACATGCTACACCTAAAGAAACCCCAATCCCTCCGAACTACATGCTGTAGGGACCTAAATGTTGTCACCACAATAAACAGGGCATGCTGGAGGGATAGATTCCTGTCCCAGAAACTTCCCATACTCTGGATCAGGCTACCCATCTATGTCAAGCAAAGTTCTTCACTAGCACTCTTCAAGAAAAATCTTGATGAGTGGATGGGAAATAGGAAATACACCCCAGGGATCACGTCTGTGTCTCTGCTCGACAGTGGCTCAGGAAAATAACTTTCTTGGGTGGCATAAGCCAGGGAACCTTGTTGGCTAGACTTACGTAGGCTCTCAGATCGATAGCCTAGTACCTACCTATGAACCTATGAAGAGACCTTGGGACACATGTGGATAGTAGTCTCTCCTTTGATAATTGAATCACCACAGTAGTCAGGAAATCCTTCTACATGGCACACCTCATCAAAAAAGGGTTCACAGCCAGGTAAAAAGAGGTCATTGTTCCCCTCTACTCGTCACTCATTAGACCCATTATAGAGTACAACATCCCTTTTGGTATGTACCTCAAAAGACATCTACAACAACTGGAAAGGCCACAGAAATACCTCACAAAGAGGATTACCTGCCTCAAACAGATGCCCTATGCAGACCATCTCAAAAAACTTCAGCTTTACTCCGTCGCAAATCGCCTACTCAGAGGTGATCTCTGCCTAACATACAAAGCTATGCCAAACCCAGAGCTGTTGGACATGCTCCACTTAAAGAAATCCCAATCCCTCTGAGCTACATGTTCTAGGAACCTAAACCTTGTCACTACAATAAACAGAACATGCTGGAGGGATAGATTCCTGTCCCTGAGACTTCCCATACTCTGGAACAAACTACCTATCTATATCAAACAAAGCTGCTCATTAGCACTATTCAAGAAAAATCTTGATGATTGGATGGGAAATAGGAAATTCACCCCAGGGATCACCTCTGTGGCTCTTCTCAACAGGGGCACAGGAAAATAATTTTCTTGGGTGGCGAAAGCCAGGGTACCTTTTTGGCTCAGCTTATGTAGGCCCTAGGGCCAATAGCCTAGTACCTACCTATGATCCTACGAACTTACATGTCTATACATACAACTATCACTTATGACAAGTTTACACAGGGATTTAACTCCACACCTATGCTGCCCTACAGTCTTTGCAACATGTTCTACTCAGCACACAATGATGCTATCATACTCTGTATACTGCAATGTGACCCTGTTACAGTCAGACATCTGTGTCTTGCTACTATGACATTTCATGGCATTCATATTCTATGCCTACACAGGTATAATGTTCATATCAGGTCCATTTATACTGCTGCGTATTTTGTTGCTGGTACATTATGCTCATTGTGCAATCTTTGGAATAGTTCTTCATTGTACTGCCATTTAGGCTACCATTCTCTTAGCCCCACACATCCTCCTTTGTCCTTTGGCCACATAACATCCTTCCTGCAGAGGAAGTCTGAAGGGAGAGATGAAAAGTCAGCAAGCAAAAGAGAGTAGTAGTGCTGAAATTAAATTCATCCTAAAGTCTTGGTGTGTACCTTCACAAGTTGGACCCTGTTTTCTACAAAAACTCACCAAGGCAACACTGATATATACACTGTAATTATATAGCATATATCATGGACAGAAACAGGTCAAAAATTTAAAAAGATAGATGGGTGAACAAGACCCAGGATAAAAAATACCCAATCTTGGTAGGTGCACTGGTGCCAGGACTGGAAAAAATGACAGTGTAGAATCCTTAAAAAATATAAAAACATGCCTACAATGGGGCCAGGCCAGGCCCAGGGGGAGGATGCCCCCCCTGTTGTAGAAGGAAGTAGCAGTCCACACAAAACACAAAAACTGATAGGCCAAAGAAGAGCCATAAAGATGATGGAGTGGACTATTGGGAATAAAAAAAAATATGTATTGTTACTATTATGCAAAAAAGCCCAGAATTTCCAGACACAAGATATACAAAAAGATAAAGAGATAAATTAGTGCAAAATACTTTCACAAGAAAAACTGTCAGAAGCTTCAAATAAAAAAATGTGGTCATTAATACAACAGTTTTTTGGAAAACAGTATATAGACCAAGAAACTTTTCTCTGTTTGGAAAAAGAAGCATCGGAGAAAGTGCGAAAATATAAACAACAAAACCTAAATATTTTGAAAAGTATAAAAAAAAAGTATATATGGACATGGGAAAGAAAGAGAGATTTGACATGATGAAACATTTATGCAAAGGCAAAAGCCAGATTATCAACATAAAAAGGTAGCCCCAAAAATAATCGAAGAGAAATGCAGGCAAAGGCATCCAGACATGGAAAATTTCACAATAAAAAATAATATCACAAAGAGGGAATGTAGAAAAGCAGATCAATAAAGGAGAAGTTAAGAAAATAACAGATGAAGTTATGGAGTACCTGTGAAGTGAAGGATTTGATGTAGAAGGTCTAAGGCAGGTTACATCACAGCATGATGGAAAGAGAAACAGGAAGATCAGGAGACCTCTGAAAAAGAAATATGGACATGGGAATGAAAAAGAGAGTTAATATGGTGTAATATCTATGCAAATGAGAAAGCAAAACTAATCAATACAAAAAGAGCAGAACCAAAGATATTTAAAGAGAAATACAGGCAAAGGAATCCAGACATGGAAAACTTTACAATACAAAAAAATAAGAAGACAAAGAGGAAACCTAGAAAAGGAAATCAGTAATGGAGGAGTTGAAGAAATAGCAATTGATGTTATTGAGTACCTCCAAAGTGAAGGATTCAGTGTAGAAAATCTAATTCAGAAAACACTACAAAAGGATAGAGCAATGGAACTCCAAATTAAGGGGAAACCAGTAGAATGGGAAACAATTGGTCAGGTGCCATATGAAGATACTTTGGACCCTTCCACAGGAATTGAGTATAAACATTCACTTGAAGCTGGCTGGCAAGAGAAGGAACAGGAAACTGTGGAAACTCTGACACAGTTAATGTTGAGGTGTGATAGGCCAGTGAGTTCTTATATGACAGAGAAACAGATGGCACAAGATGAAATTGAAGAGAATGTGCCACAGGAACATGCAATAGAACTTTCTCTAGAATGCCCGCAGGAAATGGAAAACAAAAAATGTGGTCTCAGTTTAGAAGAAAACGAGCTAAGAGAAGAGTTGCTTGACTTAATAGAGATAGATAGACATATTAAAATCAATGAAAGAAATATACTGCAGAAGGTCAATAAAACTCAAAAAGTCAGAAGTTTTATAAAACAAATGAACACAATAATTAGGACTGTCAACACAGATCCATGTGATATAACAGAAGTAAACAGAATATATTACTGTGCAACTAAATTAATAACTAATAAAATTCTACCACAAGAACATAGGGTAGTGAGGGAGAGAAAGGGGAGAAATCAAATACCATCATGGAAATATTGAATAGAGAAAACTATAAAGCAACTAAGACAAGAAGTGTCACTGTTAGAAGAGTAGAGAAGAGGGAACAGATCAACGAAAATATTTAGAAAGATAAACATGATAAAAATAATGCTCAATATTAGAACAGATCAGGATCTATCATGCACTAATGCAAATAGCAAACTAAAAATATCAGCACAGGCAGAAAAACTTATAAGATACACAGATAAGTATAAAGGAAAAGTACAAAATAAGCAATTTACTGATGACCCAAACAAGTTTTATAGAGAATTGGGAAACAATGTAAAAGGAATTGAAAGACCACCAAAAAAGAAGAAATAGATAAATTTTGGAGAAGTACCTATGAATATCATGTGGAACATAGTAAAGATGCTAAATGAACAGAAGAAGTAAAAGAAAGAATAAGAAGTTTAAAGGTACAGGATATGAAATGGGATGAATTTAACAGCCAGAGAGATTGAAACAGAGTTAAGAAAAGCCTCAAATTTCAAAATCTCAGGCCCAGATGCAGTACCTAACTTCTGGTTAAAAGTTTTAATGTCTTCATTCATACCATGAGTAAGAATTATTTATATGCACACCCTGAACAGACGCCAACCTGACTAACAACAGAAAAAAAAATGCTCCTATTTAAGAGTGAACCTACAAGTTACCCTAAAAATTCTAGACCATTAACTTGTCTTCCCGCAATGTATAAACTATACACAGGAATTGATGCTGACAGAGTCTATAGTCATTTAGAACAAAACTCAATTCTGGCTATAGAGCAAAAGGGCAATAAAAGAAAGTCATATGGAGCAAAGGATCATTTGCTGTTAAATAAAGTCATAGTGGAGAACTGTAAAAAGGGGAAGAATTTAAGTCTGGCATGGATTGACTACAAAAAAGCATCTGATATTATCCCATATTCATGGATAAAAGAGTGCTTAAAAATGTATAAGATACATCCTACACTAATCGACTACATTACAGTGACTATGCAACAGTGGCAGACCACTTTGTAATTAAGCCACGTTTAAGGACTAATTATTATTCTAGGGATAAAAATTCAAAGGGAGATATTCCAGGATGAATCCCTGTCACCACTGGTATTCTGTCTTGCTCTTAAATAAATTAAGCTGTCTACTTAGCACGTTAGGTCATGGCTCTAATTTGGCTTCTAGAAAACAACAAAATGTAAAGACTTCTCATCTTCTTTTTGTGGATGACTTACAACTGTATAGTTCATAGGTTCATAGGTTCATAGGTTTATACTAGGCTATCTGCCCTAAGGCATTTATAAGCCTAGCAACCCCTTATATGAAAAAATACTGTGCCCATTAGTTTGTTGTGCCTCTGTCCAGCAGTGACACAGAGATGATTCCTGGGGTAAACCTACGATCTCCCATCCACAGGTCTAGATTTCTCTTGAACAGAGTCAGCGAGGTGCTCTGCCTCACATGGACCGGGATTTTATTCCACAGCATAGGGAGTCTCTGAGTGATAAATCTATCCCTCCAGCACGCCCTATTTATATCCGTTTAAGTCGCTTGCTCTAGTGGTTTTGGTGGATTTGGATTTTTGAGGTGGAGCATGTCCATTAATTCCGGGTTGACATGGCCTTGTATGTCAGGCACATGTCACCTCTGAGCAGACGGTATGCGACTGAATAGAGCTGGAGTTTCTTCAATCTGGCAGCATATGACAGATTTTGGAGTCCCTTTATCCTTTTGGTGAGGAACTTTGGGGTCTCTCCAATTGCTGCAGATGTCGGGTGAGATACATCCCGAATGGGGCGTTGTACTCGATCATTGGTCTGATAAGTGAAGAGTACAGGGAACAATGACCTCACTAGATCTGGATGTGAATCCCTTCATGATCAGGTGGGCAATGTAGAAGGTCTTTCTAACCACTTTAGCAACGTGAGTGTCAAAAGAAAGGCCACTGTCAACCTGGGTCCCCAGGTCCCTGATAACCTCTTCTGTGCTTAGTGGATTGCCACCTATATGGTAGCTTGGGGTTACCTTGTTTTTATGACTATACATTTTTGGCGCTTAACTTCAGGCCATGGCTCTGGCACCAGCTATGTGTTTCCGTGAGTCCTTTCTGAAGGATATCCGTGTCCGATGCACTTTCCACTATGGCGCCCAGTTTGCAGTCGTCTGCAAACTTTGTCAGCCAAAGTCCTCCCATGTTGGCCTGTACTGAAAGCACAATTGCAAGTTGTCAAAACTTTTTCAAATGATATAAGAATGCCATTTGTTCTTGATAAATGTGCAAAAGCATAAAGCTGCAGCACCAATATAACATCAGTTTGGGACAGGAATGTGATAGAACTTGAATAAGATGGAATGTGTAAATATTTGGAAATTGATGAAGGATCAACAATAAAACATGAATGAATGCAAATAAAACTCAGTAAGGAATATTTTAGAAGGCCTAAATTAATACTAAAAACAGTATTGACATCTCAGAATAAAGTCCAAGCTATAAACCAATTTTTTTCTTCCTGTCTTAACTTACAGCTTTGGAGTGTTTGATTGGCCTTAAAATGTGTTGGACAGGTTATACAGGAAAACATGAAGGATGATTCATGTTCATCAAGTGATTTATAAAAATCAGTGCATGCCAAGATTATATATCTCACATTCTGAAGGAGGTATGGTCCTCTTCAAAATTGATTACATGTATAGCTCTGTAATCAAGGGACTGAACACATATCTGTTGACTTCACAAGACCCAAATGTAGTGAAAGTTCTTAAACATGAGGAGAAGAAGTCCTAGACGACTTCCCTGCTTAGTTTTGCAGAAGCATATTGGTGTCAAGAGAGAATGGAAATAAAATCAGAAACAGATAAAAATAAGTCTGAATGTGCCAAAAAAAAGAAAGAATATAAGGTGAAAGATCAGATGAAAAGGCAAGAAATGTGGAAAATGCATTAATATAGCTGCAAGTATAGGAAAATCTTGGAACAACCTTATGTTGATCAGGATCGACTACAGGAATGGTTAAGTAGAGGTGAATCTAAAACAAAAGATGGAAGGTTAATATTGCTGTCCAAGACAGTGGACTACATACACATTGGTTTACAAAGTCCAGTGAACATGTGGGAGAAATGGATAAATGTAGGTTTTGTAAACAGATCTGGAAACAGTTGCACGTTTTATAGCTGTTTGTAACATACTAATGGCAGAAGGATTGTATACTGAAAGGCATAATAATGTGGCAAGACTGTTGCACTGGTGAATGTGCAGACATTATGTTATTGATGTGGCTGGAAAACATTTGGAAATATGAGCCACAAAGCATCATAGAAAATGATGAAATTTATATCACGTGAGATCACCCACTACCAACAGTTCAAAAATAGATGTGAGAAAACCAGATACCAGTCCATGAAAAGAAGACAAAAGTAGCATTGATTATTGAAATTGCTACATCTAGTGACTACAGTGTCTTACGAATGGAGAGACACAAAGTCATAAAATACCGGAATTTGCAGGAAGAAATGAGGGCGGTGGGGAAGAAGGATACCTAGACAGTTCCAGAAATAGTAGGGGCAACAGGTCTTATAAAAAAAGAATTTACAATCATACATAGATATGTTACCAATACATGTAACTGTGCCATTACTGGGCATATTGTGGGTGCTGGAAAGAGCACTTTTGGCTAACATCAAATATTGAAACAATGCTCATTTCATGAAATTTAATTGTACTTTGACTTAGGAATGGGGTCCATTCCTGTCATGGTATTAGAAACTCAAAAGACTTGGAGAAATTAAAAAAGACAGAAGATATAGCAAACATACTGGCTGACAAATTCAACTCCAACTTTACCCTTCTCTCCCCATCAACTTCCCTCAGGAAATACCATGAAATATAACTCCCCTTGCTATCACTAAAGAACAGGTCCTTAACGTCCAACTCGGGCTTTGCTGACAGACTTAAGAGATTAGGCGCAAACCCTTACATAACATGGTGGCTAGCCAGCTGGCTCACAGACAGGACCCAATATGCTAGAAATGGGAGTATACATGTACAAAGATGCCAGACACAAGCAGAGTCCTTTATAGATCAGTCCTGGGATCACTACTTTTTAGCATTTACTTATCTAAAGTCAAGGCCAACATCAGTGGCCTCTGGCTGACTTAATTTGCAGATGATATACCTATACTATACCAAAGCACTACATAAGCATTTATATAGATGTATGGAATCAGGAATACCTGACAGGACTAAATCATCCTCCACAATTTTGAGTAAACCTGTCTGGTGGACATCTGCAATAAATAAACTCTACAACGAAAGGAAAAAAATTGCTGTCCATGAACAAAAAGGAGCAGGTTCCAAATGGAAGCAATCTCTCCTTAGCCTGAACAAGCAAATAAGAGCACTAGTGAAATCCTCCAAAGCAAACTTTAAGTCCACATTGGACACATCTACTAGACACAATCATAAGGCCTTCTACACATATGTCCCCAATCTCAAAGGAAGCACCGAGATCTGTTCAGAACTATTGGTCAAAAACACCAGATATACAAATGCCGTAGATATAGCAAACTTGCTGGCTGACAGATTTACTGAAAACTTCACCCCTCTGTCCCCCCATCAGTAAATCAGACATTGCCAGTACCTACCCCACCTTCCCCTTATATCTAGGGAACAGGTCATCACTGCTCTTTCAAAGGCAAAATATACAGCCTCCATGGGACCTGATAACATCCCAGGCTGCATCCTACATGAACTCAGGCAGGAGCTTGCAGCATCATTAGGCGCTCTATTCAACCAAAGTCTGAGTACCAGCTTTATCCCATCTGAGTGGAGAAAAGCCACTGTCATCCCTTTGCACAAATGTGGAGCATCCTCAGATCTGGGAAATTATAGCCCAATCAGCCTAACTAGCCTGATTTCTAAGGCCATGGAACAGATTATGATGGACCTCATTAACAAGGACATTGGCAACCTCCAAACACTCAACCCACCACAGTTTTTCTTCATCAAGGGGAGATCATGTCTGTTAAATTTGGTCAACTTCTTTGTGACAGTCACCAAAGCCATAGACAAAGGGAAGACTGTGCACACTGCCTACCTTGACCTGGCCAAAGTCAATTCCCCACTCGGGCATAATAGATAAACTCTCTCAATTAAGCATCAGTCTGTATGTTACCAGATGGGTAGCTATCTGGTTCACTGAAAGAACACACCTTGTCAAAATAGGGGAAGCCACCTCAAGCAGTTGACCCGTAACAAGTGGCACACCCCAGGGTTCAGTCTTGGGGCCTCTATTATTTGTGATATACTTTTCTGAAGTGCAGGCCAAACCAATGGGCTATGGCTGATCTAGTTTGCAGATGATGCAGGCTGGCCGCTGTCATCAATTCCCATAGTGAGCCAGATATCCTCCAAGAGGGTCTCACCCAAACAAATGACTGGTGCCAGAAACATGGCCTCAAGCTGAATACCAAAAAATGCATAATTACCCCCCTTTGTTAAAGTCTAAGAAGATGATAAAGTCTAAGTGTTAAAATGTATATAATTGCAAATAATGCATAATAAGTTTGTTTGTGTCTTTCGGCTTTTCCCGGTTAGGGGTCACCACAGCAGAACTCCGGTCCGCTAATGATTGGTAGTTGATTTTTACATGCCGAGTTACCAGCCCTGATGCACAACCTTCAACGAAGGTATGCCCATTCATGCATATATCCACGCAGAAGACGCTCTAGCTGAGAATCGAACTGGACAGCGTCTTACTGTGAGGCGACAACGCTACCGCAGCACCACCACCGTGGGTTCAAATAATGTATAATATGTAAATATTGTAAATAATGTAATTATGATATGGTGTTTAATAAAGAATCCCTACTTATTAAAACTGTTGGTATAATGGTTAAGGTGTTTACCTTACAGAAGCAAAGTACAGATTTTGATTCTCACCTTTGAGGGAAATTAGCTAGGCTTTAAACTGCCCACAGGGACTGCTGACCTAGTATTTGCCTATGACTCTTCATTGTTGAGAATTTGACCCATTTTTCAGGAGCACAGCCTATGTTCATTTCAGCCGCAGATGTGGCCAGAGAAAAAGGGAGGCAGACAGAGAGAGAAAAGATGATAGAGAGGTGAAAGAAATGCAGGAGAATGCAAATACTGAGACAACAAAATGTGTGCAGGATTCTAAAGAGATCTTTCAAAGAAATCTGTTTGATGGACATGAGTCAGCAAATGATGGCTATATAATTATAACCCTCCAGTTGGGAGGGTTGTGGAATGATTTATTTAAAGAAATGGAGAGGCAGTTTGAGCCAGAAAATGAAGGTGATGTTTCTTGGGGGAACATTATGGAGAAAATAAAAAAGGATGATGAGACAAAATTGTGAAGGATAGTGCTGAGATGGAAATGATAACATATGCAGAGAAGGTAAAATAAAGCAGAAGGTGAATAGCAGAAATGAAGACAGAAGAAAATGAAAAACAAAACATGATAAGGATTCAAAGTAAAGAAGACAAAGAAATTAACAGGTATGGTGTGATACAATTTAACAGTTCCTTTGGGTGTAAAAGCACGAGGAAAGAGCATTTATTCTTATTAAGAAAGAGACATTTTATGGCAGTATATTTAAGACTGTTTTTTAAATGGAAAATGTTCTTGGGATTATGAATAAAAAAAGACTGTAACCCATAGAATCATAATGTGATAAAAGCATTTAACTGGGAAAAAAAAGAAAATTCATGTACAATTTCAAATAGAGGTAGAAAGAAAGACTTTGAGAGGATATTTGAAAACTTTATGTAAAAAAGAACTGAACTTTGCAAAAATGTTTGCCAAAATGGGTTAATGGACTGGTGGCTGAGATTGTAATATTGTGTTAAAAAAGAAAGAGAAAAATTATATATATATATATATATATATATATATATATATATATATATATATATGTATATATATATATATATATATATATATATATATATGTGTGTGTGTGCATGTGTGTGTGTGTGTGTGTGTGTGTGTGTGTGTGTGTGTATACATATATATATATATATATATATATATATATATATATATATATATATATATATATATACATCATGCACCCACTTCAAAACTTTACTAAAAGCGCACCTAAAAACATGCTGGCTATGCCCTTGCAACACCCACCCCATCCAACCACTACCTTTCTTTCCACCCTACTAACTACCTTGATTATAGCAAGCTCGGATGTTCATAAGCCTACTACTTATTATACAGCAGGAACTTCTTATTGTAACAATTGTTAATGTCTGTTATGTACTTCACAGATAAAGATTCTAGTTGTCTACTGATGTACTATGTTCTTCATCTGTAACTATATTTGTAATGAATTGCTATATTAATCAAATTGTTAATTGCTATGCAAATCCAATTTAACTATGGGATGCATATTTTAACTGTGGAGCTTTTCTCCCTGGGCCTCTGCTGAAAATGGACCTACGTCCAGTCGGACACTCCCAGTCAACAAATGTAAATAAATAAATAAATAAAATAATATATATATCAAGCATAATGAATGTGGAGAGGAGGAGGGGTGTCATAAAATACTGGGACAACCCAAAACATTTTTTTTCCTGTGGAAACGAAGGACATTTGAAATGTAACTGTGACAGAAGAAAGTGTTATATTTGTGTGGAAATAGGACATGGTGCAATAAATGTAAAATGAAATGTTATAAATGTAACACAACTAGACATCTGTGGATGGATTCCAAAAATGAAAATAAAATGAAGGAAAAATAAATAGAAAAAGAGGAACATAAACAAAGAAAAGAACTTTTATTAGTAGTAGAAATAGAAAAATTACATGAGAAAAAAAGTAATACTGAAGACATAGAAGAAGCTTCCTAAATACGTGACAAATAAGACATAAATTGGGAGGTAGTATAAGAAAAAATTCCATTGGTAAAAGGGTAAAATACAGAGAAAGAAAATTTTAAAGGGATAAGTACAAAAAAGAAAGGAAATGGATGAACAATATTATATACCATTAATAACTGGGCATTGGTATAATGGTTAAGGTGATTGACTGACAGACACAAGGCACAGCATTTGATTTTCACCTTTGGGAGGGAGATTAGATAGGCTTAGAATGGCATATTTAGAAAGCTAACAATAATAAAGCCAAAACCACACCAGTAAGGAACAGGTGCATGGCCAAAATAAGCAAACATTCAGAAATGCAAAAGACCAATGCCAGCACCCAAACATCAGCATAAAGGTCTTTATTTCAACACAGAAAATGACCAAGATGAGAACAATTACACCATATTACTTTCAGCAACAAAGCCTTCTTCAGTGTAACAAATACACATACCCCCAACCCCCTTCTTAAATAACATCAGAATAACATCATTGGTTAATCAAAAGTGTTCGTTAAGGCCAGAAAATAAAAGTGCTCCCAACTTAATAATCCATTTCTTCTCTTTTTTATCCAGTATATTATGCCAGCCTGATTTTTCCTTATTATTAGACATAATTATATCGAAAAACAAACCTAAACTTAGCTGTTGGATGCTTGATAGTATGTTTGTACAAAGCATTAGAATAACGAGTATATCTGATATCACTAAGATGTTTAGAAATGCATAATTTAAGTGGGTGATACATTTGTCCCACATAAAAATTGGGTCATGTACCTAGAACTAAATAAATGACCCAGTCCAACTCACAATTTCCAAAAGAATGTATATCAAATGCACACGAGGTGTTATAAGAGGTAAATTGTTTGGTATTACCAACAAATTTACAAAAACTACAGTGACTGCAGAGCTAACACCCCATCAAAAAATGCTTATCTAAAGTGGTCTGTTTTGCCCCAATATTACTCCCATTAGATTTCTTATGATGATTAAACCAACCACCCAATATCCTACCTCTCCTAAGAAAGACATTTGGAGGGTATCAAATCCCTGAAGGAATCATCAGAAGAAAGAATCCCCCAATGTTTGTGTATTATATCAATCAAAACCAATGTAGTACATTGCTACCATAATTGTTTACTAATCTAAGTTGGGTACCTAACACTACTTTCTTGGTTTTACATTGTAACAACTCAGCTGTATCCAATCTCTTAACCTTATCCCTAGAGTGCATAACATCCTGATATTTATACCCTCTATCACAAAACCTGGTGACCAACTCCTGTTGTTGTAAGGCAAACATTTCATCTGAGGAACAAATCCTACAAAGCCGGATAAATTGGGCTTTAAGAATTTTCCTAACAATATGCTAAGGATGACAACTGCTAGCCTGTAAAAAGCTGTTAACCTGCAGATGCTTCCTATAGAGTTGAAAACCCAAGGTCCCATCCTGCTGCAAATAAATTTCCACATTCAAAAAAGTTATTCATGTAGAATTAAAATTAAGTGTGAAATGTATACCCCATTTATTTTCATTTGGATAGCCTATAAATTCACATAAATAATCAGCATCTGAATGCAAAACCAACCAACAATCATCTAGGTAGCAGCACCAGATCTGTATAGATTCTAAATAAATGCTGTGGGTCGGATTATAAGTGATCTGTTCTTCAGTATATCCCATAAATAGGTCTGCATAAATTAACATTTTAGAGCGCTTTCTGTAAATGTGAATAGCATTAAGAATATAGTAAGACAAACAGGGATTTTGGAGTGCTATTACAATACATGTGATGTACATGTATTTACGGTAAAAGGCACATGATTTTTAACAAATGAATAAGGATTACAAAAAGAGAAACTATTGGGAAGAATCATAATCTGGGATTTGGGAATGAATGATGTTCTGGAATAGCTATACTCTGCAGAAATACAATAAAGCTATTCCATGTGACTATAGCAAAAATGAAAGATTAGCCATTGTAGATTTAAAATGGAAAGAGGAAGTATATAAAATTATAACATATGTTTAGACTAATTGTAAAGACAGGAGGAAGTTTATTTCATCAGGTTTTAGACTATGTAGTTATCACTATGAATATAATAATAACAGGAGACTTTAATTGTGATCTAAGTGCAAGTGTACAAAGAAATGAAATGATATAAGAAAATGTTAGAAGTTAAAACTTTGTGACAAAAATTCATGGATTTACAAAACAGTATATATAGAACTAAAATAGAGTATTTTTTAGTATCAAAAGGTTTAGTTATTGGAGAAGGGAGGTAGTTGAGACAGGATTTTCTGATCATCTTGCAATATGGGTAGAGGTAAAGGAAAGCAAGGAATATACACACACATATATATATATATATATATATATATATATATATATATATATATATATATATATATATATATGGAATGAAGAAGAAAAGAGATTAGTAACACAGCTGTCGAAAGAGCATATTATTATGAGAACATTTTATAAAAATTGGCAAGAATGATAGACGATAATTAAGGAACTATATCAAAAATGTGTTTTTTTTTTTTACTTCAACAACATGATGTGAGAACATTAGAGAAAGAACAATATAAAAGAACATATGATGCACTGGAAAATTTAAAACATAATGATAGAAAATAATTTTACAAAGAAAAAGAATTATATGAAATAAATCAAGAAAAAATACCAGAGGTGTTATATAAGCAAAAATATTTTTATAAGGAAAAAGAGAAGTATCAGGTTACTTAAACAGGTTAGTCTAGGAAGACTGCAGTGTAAGGTGAGAAATAAAAATTGTACTGATGGGAAAAATAGCATACTTAGCAAGTCTATCTATTTTGCCAGCAGTATTTGAAAAGGTATTATTGCAGATATTTTCTTCATTTATATGGGGTTCTAGTTCTAGTAAAAACATGGAGTTTTACATGACAATAAAGAGGAAGGATGAATAGGGTTATTTAACCAAGTGATATATGCTGCATCATTAAATTTGTATAAAGTGTTAAAGTGACTAAATGAAAAAGATGAGAGATTTATAGTAAAACTGTATAAATACAAGTATGACAAATTTTGGGGTATGGTAAAAAAAAGAGTAAAAGAGAAAAAGTGTGTCTGAATGAAGAAATTAAATGTTACCAAAACATTTTTTTGTGGAAAGTAAAATGGAAACAAAAGAAAAGTATTGTTAAGAAAGCAATGGTAAAACATTACTATGTGAAACTACGGGCAAGTCTAACAGATGAAAACAATTAAATCTATAAAATAAGAAGGACATTTTGTAACCAGAATGTAGAATGTCAATATATATTTTTTATAAACGGGTTATAGATAAATTGCCAGTAAAAGGAAATATGCCATATAAAAAGAAAAGTAATAGAATATGTTTACAGTGTCAAGAAGAAGCAACTATGGAGCATGTGTTTTTGAAATGTAAAAGAGTAAAAAAAAGTTATGGGGAAAACTATGTAAAGAAGATTGTTTTCAGATATAAAAGCAGTGGATAAAATAAATATGGATGTGATTAAATATGGATATTTTAAGAATATAAGTACAAATATGCTAAAGGAATAGATAAAAATGTATTTTATATTATATGTGCTACATGAAATGAAAGAATAAATGAAATTCTATTTAATGGCAAATTAATTTTAGCAATGATATTAAATAAAATCAGTTGGTATTTATGGAAAAAGGAGTAGGTGGCTAATAACGATAACAATTTAGTATGACTGTAAAGGGATTTATGAATATGTGTAAATAGATTTGCATATCTATAAATTTGTAAATTTGTAAATATTTGCAAATTTTTAAATATGTTGTCAATAAGAGTCCTTTTTATATATAAATAAAGGACCTCTACTGTTTGGAAATGAGGAAAAGAAGACTCTCTGGAGCTTCTAGATGGCACTGGAAGGCTACTACTGCAGTTCCAGGAATTCCACAATAGAGGACAGTACAACAGAGCCTGAGAGAGGAAAAGAAGAAAGCTTACTTAAGGAAGGATAAGAAGATGAAATGACTGGCACAGAGCTGGAAAGCTGAGGACTGGAAGATTTGATGAACCAGGCAAAGCCAAAGGAAGGAGAGGAAGTACAAAGGAGTGAAATGTTGAAGAGAGTTTTATAGGAGGAAGAAACTGAGAGGTTGGAAATGCAACCGACAGCTGGGGAAGGAAAATAATGAAGGTATTCTTGTCTGGTGGAGTAGCCATTTTTAATGGTTTACCACTGCCGCAGGTTTTTTTTTTTTTTTTTTTTTTTTGCAATAAAGAAGACATTATGCAGGTACAGCAAGGCAAGGAAGAATGGAAGAAGGAAATGAGAAAAGACAAATGTTTGCAATTTTTCAACAGCCACAGGGAAGGTGACCAGTGGTAACACAAGAAAGTTCAACCGATGCCAGTGTGAACACATATGACATAATGGATAGTGATACTTTGCCACTGAGATTTAACATTAAAGACATAAGAGCATTAATTCATTTGGAAGATGATGTTTTGATGGTTATCACAATTGTGAAAAAGTGGATTGACAACCAAGCATTCATGACTGTTCAGCTCAGAATGATTGTATTCAAGCAGTAATAATTTTTTGTGTCATTATCAATAATATTTGCTCATGCTTGGAAAAGTTGTACAAACAGACAGGATGGAAATATTATATTGCACTGCTGAAAACCTCTGATGGAGTCTGTGTGAAAAGGTTCCATACCACTGTCTATCAATTCCAAGTGTAAGTCTTGGAGTGCAGATATAATGTTATAGAATGATGTTTTCAGTGAACATCACAGATGACACACATATACTGAGTACAACAGTCTATTACCATATACAAAAGTATTGCAAAACCCTAAAAATTATTTTTTTTTCTAAAAAATCTCTTCCTGAAATGCCCTGCTGACATGCTCATTTGAGCAGCTGATGGCAAAGAATTACAGCACGTGTAATGATATATAGGAGGTATTGAACTCTGAACAAGAATTAGCAGTGCCAACTTTCACACAAAGAAGGAGTATAGACAGACTGATCTCATTATGATGAAATTCAGAACAGGTATATGTTATGTTAATGATTTATCTGTTATGATTTCCAGATTATTCATGTCACTTGCAGAACATTACATATTATAGGGATAATGCAAGTGTTATAATTAGGGTCTATATGAGATCACCGAATGCTTAAAAAAGCAAATGGTGATTAATCGACCCTATGTAATTGAAAGCTTACAATTTCGAACTGTCAGATCACCGATTTTTTTTCCTAGGGAAAATAATCGCTGTTCCAACAACAACAAAAAAATAAATTATAAAGCACTTTAAACATTACATTAAGTAGAGGGCTTTGCCCCCACACCCCCCTACTTAAATATACCAACTCCAAGACCGCACTACAGTGTCAAAAATGACAAAGTAATGAAGCGGCCAAGCAAATTCTTTCCCAGGGAAAGAATTTGCTTAAAAGCCTCTTCGATCTTTTGCCATTTCCATCTTTTGTGTTCGACCAAAGACGCATTCGAAAGAATGCGTCTTTGGTTTTCTTATAGGGAACCTTATAATTACACAGTCCTCAAATCTGGTGGCTGTCCATATCTTTGATGCGCAGTCATTGTCATACAATTGTATGTGTTTGTATGACATGGTTGAGTAATAAAAACTCAATTCATCAATAACAGATAGGTATGTGTCATAATTAATACACTTCAGAACATGAACTGAGATGAAACCACCTCTGTGCTATTTCCTTATGTGTGTATATTAGCAATATCGTCCAAATGTGCCTACAGTAGTATGCTTGTTAACACATAAAGCCGTGATTGCAAATAATTCCTGCAGTAATTTCTGAACGAAATTAGCATTTTGTGAATGGATATGAAACACATGGTGAATCAAGCAGGTTGATCCTGGTGGAAACCTGGACTATGGAAACAAGGAAGTTTGTAGGCAGCATTCTTCATAACACTGCTTACAACTTCAACATCCAATATTGTGTACATGGCACTCTGCAACCTGATGAAGAGATGACACAAACTGTCTCCTCATAAGGTCTATATTAGATGAACGAAAGTTCATCTTAGCGAATGCTCACATGAGCGAATATTGCAGAACACGAAACCGCAATTGTGAGATTTCGGTACAGTGAGGATGGGAATATTGATTGCAGTTATAGTATAGTATTATGGGTGGGGGGGGGCAGCCCCTCCCCCAATAATTTCATGTACCTGAATATTTGCTCATGTGAGCGTTTGCTAAGATGAACTTTTGTTCGTCTAATATAGAACCTCCTCATACTGATAGCCACCTGTCTTAACATACTGCTGCAAGGCTAAGCACAGCAGCAAGAAGAGCATCAGACTAATGCATCTGAAGGCAAAACAATCTCAAGATTTTTTCTTGCCATTTGCTGTCAGTTAGTACTTCTGCTCAGTGTCAGGCATCGCACAAATGCTGAGGACCCAGACTGATAAAACAAAATGGGGTATACAGCGACTGATGGGGGAGAAAGAGGCAAGGAGCAAGTAGATTATGACAAAAGCAGGATATTGAAGCTCAATATAATATGTATGCAACCACTACACATAAAATAGTCTTATAAAAACAGTCAGTAAGAGTTTGACATTATTTTAGATTAGAACCCTTGACACTATGCAAAAGCCAGTCTAGAAATATGAGCTTTATCATAGCATGAAACAAGTGAACTCCTGATTCACAAAGTTAAAATCACACAATTGATGTGGCAGTAACAACTTATTGAAGCGAGGGAGGATGTAGGCATTAGGCTTTATTATAATTATACCAATAGTAAAATCTCATGAGTATATTACATCCATCGGCCTAATAAATATTCAACTATAAAAAGTGATGATGCAGAATAAGTGAAAAGAGAGAGAGATGGAGAGAGGCATATCAAA
This sequence comes from Protopterus annectens, assembly GCF_019279795.1. NCBI lineage: Eukaryota > Metazoa > Chordata > Ceratodontiformes > Protopteridae > Protopterus > Protopterus annectens. The sequence goes on from NC_056726.1 coordinate 1,934,925,846, forward strand.
AGTTTGGTTTATGGGACATTAAGGGCCATCTTTATGATGTGGTTCTCATAGATGTATCCTCATTATTACTCTGTCATGCTCTGTAGCATAAATTATTTGCTATAGGGAGCAAGCAGGGGAAGGAGACTGGAAACAAGATTAAGACATCAGCCTGATAAAGGTGTATAAATAAGTAACCACAAATGATTTACTGTTTCATTGTTAAAATTGTGTTCTGTGTTTTTTTTTTTCTTTTTTTGATTGGTTCATTAAATGTTGTCATTCAAGAAGAATAAAGATGTTTGTACTCACACACATACTAGTAATATAAATTAGCATTAAATACTATTTGGACATACCTTTGGAATCAAACACTTGATAGCAAGCTAAAATATCAGTCTGTAGACATGTGAATTATAACAACATACCAGAAAAGAACTCTAACTCATGACACTCAGCAGCATAGTAAGTGTTACAGAAACTGCCTGAAAATACCATAGTACAGTGGGTTTAAGCATATTTGCATGAAGACAACCTGACTAGAGAGGATGATAGCAAAAATTCACCAGTTTTTGCCATAGAACATGAAATGCCATTGGTATATGATGCCAAGCTCTTTGCAAAGGCTGAAGCCAAAAAGTAAAGGTTATTGGATGGGCTATTTCTGCTCATGTGTGTTTGGTGTTTCTATTTTTTGATGAGATTGAATATGTGTAAAAGAGGTTGAGAGGACAGTGGTGAAAATTGTGGGCAAGCAAAGGGAAGGAAATAGGGAAAGAATACAGGAATTTGCAGGATGGTGGTGAGACAGTACCATAGCTACCCACTTTATCACAGCATAACTGCATCACCACAAATGCCATTAACCAGATGGACCAAATCAAGTGTGTCAAGAAAACATATAGGTGAAGTGAAGAGCTAGGTGTGGGACATTGTGTGTGTGTGTGTGTGTGTGTGTGTGTGTGTGTGTGTGTGTGTGTGTGTGTGTGTGTGTGTGTGTGTGTGTGTGTGTGTGTGTGTGTGTGTGTGTGTGTGTGTGTGTGTGTGTGTGTGTGTGTGTGTGTGCTGTGTATGTGTGAGACAGGTGCCCCCCCGACTTCTTTTTATTATTTTTTCTTTCTTTTTGCAGCTGCACAGAAGAAGAAAAAAAATATGAAAGGATAATGAATAAATGTACTGGTTGACTAATCCATGCTATATCACTGACTGGTGATGGGTCTCTATATTTACACAACTGAGGGGTATTTACTGTCTTAAATTCCTCCTCCCATCAGCTCTGGAGGTCTTGCTTGCATCTTTACATGTCACTGTAATGGTGACAATATTGTTTGCCAGTAAGTGAAATGCCAGTTGCACTGAAGACAGCCTTGGCCAAGTTATTTCAAGCCACAGCCTTGTACTGAGACTCAATATAATCCCACTGCAGCAGCCTCGAGTTGCAGCACATGAAAAGGATTGCCACAAAAGCTCTGGACTTCTCAACATCCCACCTTTGTGCTCTAAATGGAACAACATCATCACCTTTACCAGCCATGTCTCCTGAAGTTTACAGAAGCCCAGCTAGAACTATATGTCTGAACTGGCACCCAGTGCAGATCTCGCATGTAATAGCCAGTGAGCAAAGATGCATAGCCTTACCAGCTGCATTTGTACAACCAACAACCCAAACAAAGCTTGGTAGAGGCACTGACAATGATTATATCCAAAACAAATGAAGGTGTGAAATATGGCAGTAAGATTGGCTATGTTTGGGATGTTCATCCTATTTGCACACATTCCAGTGTTAAACACTGAGATGATTTGTGGTGTTTCTTATAACTCTTGCTGGGTTAGCCAACATGGTATGTCTTGTGACATACTGGGCTGTTGGGAGTTACCCATTATCCAAGTTGAGTAGTACCACCTTAGAATCAAACCCATGAGGAAAGGAAGGATGAAATCTTAATTTTAGAAACTGTCAATGCCCAGTAGAACTTTTTTTTTACATGACCATTTGAGATATACTACTTTCAAAATGAATGGAGAGGTACTTAAGAGATGCTTGTATGTGTGTAAAATTATGAATGGTACTGGAGTTCTATGTAAAAGGCAGTATTTGTGGTAGTAGACACATTTCAGCACATGGAGTTGCATCACCTGAGTAGTATATGTTGGGGTATGTCCCATTCATATTTCATATGACATACTGTCCTGAATACCTACTTATGATATGTGATGAGTCATAATGAGTATAACAAAACCATTCTACACATCATACTTATGCAAGTGCATTTTTAATTAGGTATCATTGTCATGTTTAACATAATTTACACACATTATATTGGCCTGATATAGCAAGTGTTAGTGTATTTATTATTGCATTCCTAACCAAAACCTTGTGACAAATCTCAGTAAGATCTCCTCAGTAAAATATCTGTAAACTGGATTTCAGCATTGCATTACCTGTCCTTTCTCTCTATTCTCACTTCACTTACATCTTGTGAAATGGAGACAGATAGCTGACTGGTGAATACTCTTCACTTAGTACTATCCAGAGCGATGATTGCAGTACAACAGCATCAGGCTTGTTTGCTCTATAAAAGGAAGCTCAAATTCATTTTTTTTGTCATTTTTGCCTTCAGCAATGTCAAGTGGCACACAAATTCAAAAGGCAAAAAAAGGAATAAAATAATAATTAAAGAGATACATTATAAGTAAAACTCAAACAGTTAAAGAGTATATCTAGCAATGAAACAAGTACTTCACTTAAAACGCTAATGTGACACAGTCATCCATTTAACATCTGCTTGCCCCATCACAAGTAGTGTTTCTGTTACATATCATAATGTTTTCATGGAATGCCAATTCTTCAGAAAGGGGACACAACAGAAATTACATATCTCATTATTGATACTGCAATATAGAGTTAATACTGACATATTTTAAAAGATGTATTTATTTATTAATTTATTATTTATTTATTATTTATTTTACATTTGGTTACTAGGAAAGTCCAACTGGACATAGGTCCTTTTTCAGCAGAGGCCTGGGGAGAAAAGCTCCACAAATAACTTTTACAGACACAATAATAGTTTTCAATTTGAATTCATGCACAATAATAGTTTTCAATTTAAATCCACACAGTATAGTACAATAATGACAAGCAGCAACATGTGACATAAAACTATATAATAGCATCGTCAATTTAAAATATTAGTTTCAACAGATAGTAGTTACATTTTAGCAGCTATCATTAAATAAAGCAAGGGTAAGGAACAGGTAGTTATAAAAATAAGATATAAAAGGAGAGAAGTATGGTATGAAGATGTGATAATAAGGAGACAGAGTGAGAGAACGGAGGTATCCTAGTATTAACCTGGGCTGTCACAGTTGCAGAGTTATGAGTTCAACAAATATGTTTTTAAGGACTTTTTTCATGTATGGAAGGAATAGCTGTGATGAGAGGTGAGAATTTATTATTGTTTGGCTATTGTGTTAGAGTAGAGGGATGACCAGTGGTACTATTATCTGCAGTTATTTTGAGAAGAAGTTTGTTAGTGAAGCAGAGGTTTCTGGTACAGGAGTATGAAATGATCAGGTCTTGTAGTGAAGGGGTTTTCTGGAGATGATATAGAAATTTATATGACAGGGTAAGTTGATTATATAGAATTAGGTGAGGAAGTTCAGGTCAGTTGAGCTGTTTGAGAGCCAGACAGTGGTGTGATCTGTAAGAACTGTTAGTAGCGAATTTGGCAATTTTGTTATAGCAGGCTTTTAGTTTCGTTAAGTCATATTTTCTAAGGTTGGTGAGGATTGAAGAGACATATAGTAGTGTAGAGATGAGAAAAGTGCATGCAATAGTGGCCCTAGTAGTGTTTGTTAAGAATTATTTGTTTCTATATGGAGTATCTAGCTTTGTATCTACTTTCTTTATGGTGAGAGAGAGATATGGGCATTGAAATTCATGTTACAGTCAATCACCACCCCAAGAAGCTTTGTGTAAGTAACAGGAGATATGATAATTTTGTTACTGGATATGATGTTAAATGAGAGGTCAGGATCGGCATGTTGTGTAGGTTGGAAGATGATAAGTTTTGTTTTGTTAGGGTTGAGTATTAGCTGGTGGTCAGTGAGACATGATTCGACAGAGAGAAAGAATCTTGAGTTTGCTGGTGTAGTTCATGGAGGGAAGAGGAGGCACAGACTAATGTAGAGTCATCTGCATACTGGATGACTGAGGAGTGCAGAGTGGAGGTGTAAAGGTTATTCATGACTATAGTAAACAACAGAGGTCCGAGAATGGAGTTTTGTGGAACCCTTATTGTTACGGGGAGCAGAGGTGATAGCTGCTGCTGTCATTTAATGGCCTGCTCTCTCCCTGTTAGGTAACTGTGAAACCATGTGGTAGTAGATTGGCTAAGATTTAGTTCTGACAAAGCTTTTATTAGCTTGCTATGATTAACCATATCAAAAGCCTTGGAAAGGTCTAGGAAGATGGCTGGAATGTATTTACCATAATTTCTATGCCCATTAACTATGTGAGTAAATGACATGAAGGCAGTGGTTGTGCTATGGTAAGGTCTGAATCCATGTTGAGGTGCTAGTGAGCAGTTGTGTGTTGAGGTGTTCCATAATTTGTATGTGAATGCACCTTTCCAATATTTTTGAGACGGGAGACAGTATGGCTATGGGGTGGTAATTTGTTAGTTATTTTGAGTTATCTACTTTATGGAAGGGAATAATATGGGAGACCTTACAGAGGTCAGGGACTAGTTTTGGGGAGTAGGAGTGGTTGATTATAATGGTTACTGGATATGCTATTACGTCAGCGGCAATGTTTAAAAAATCACCTGAGAGTTCATCTGCAACCAGTGTGGTTGGTTTGAGCTTTTTGAGTAATTTGTTTATGAAGGTTATAGAGACAGTTTGAAAGGTAAAACTATTTTCATTAGTAAGGTGTTTGTGTTTTTCATTTGTGTCAGGGGAGCTTTGAGAATTTGCTAGTGCAAGTATTGATTCAGTAAAGAATTTGTTAAATTGGGTGGCAATATTAGATGTGTCTATAGTAGCAGGGACAGGAGTCTTAGATTTTCCTGCTGAAGAACATTATTTATAGCTGCCCAAAACTTCCTAGGATTATGTTGATGTTTCATTTGTATGCTATGATAGCAGTTTATTTTGTCTGTTCTAACGATTTTTTTTGTATTTGTTTCTGAGTTCTAGGTATGTTTGTTTTTAGTTTATTGTTTTGCTTTGTACCAGTTGGACCAAGCTTTATCTCTTGGATGAACCAGAGATCTGGTTTCTTTGCTCAACCAGGGTGCATAGTTAGATTTAATTCTAATGGTTTTAGATGGGGCATGGGAGTTTAGTATGTTCAAGAATGTGGAGTTGAAGTACCTAACAGCTTCATTAAGGCTGAGTTGCTTGATGGGGGTTCCAATTACAGGCTTTTAGTGCTGAGGTGAAGTTAGATGGGATGAAATTCTTTTTGTTACGCATTTGTTGGAAGGTGGTAGGTTTTCATAAAGTTGGGTGGTATCTGATTATGTAGGTAGGCAAGTATTCACTCAGGCTGTCAGGTAGGCATCCAGATTGACTTGTTTGGGATGATGGTTTGTTTGACAGTATTCAGTCTAGGATAGACTGTCTGTTTGTTGATTTGTCAGTTCTAGTAGGAGATTGGATTGGCTGAGTAAATCCATGGAGGTTGATATGAGTAGTGGGTATACTTGAGTTGCATAGTGTCCAGTCAATGTTGAAGTGTCCTAGAATAATGGTTTCTTGAGTGAGTGTTTCTGATGCTCAGTGGAGTAAGTTCTCAAAGGTGGATATATTATAACCAGGTGGGAAATAGCATTCAGTTATATAGATAGTTATTCTAGTGTTAAATTTTAGGTTAGAAAATAAAATTTCTGCAGTACCTAGGGCTGAAGTTAGTATGTCTATTGTTGTGTACATTCAGTTGATCTTTGAATAATATTGCAACACCTCCTCCCTTTCTGTTTATTTTTTCTTTGCATAGTAAATTTTTGCCAGGGGCAGTAATTTCAATATTGGAGATGCCAGGTTTTAGCCATGTTTCTGTTAGAAATACTACATGGAGGTCATGGACTTTGATATACTTCTAATATTAATGTTTAGTATTAGCGGATCAATAGCATTTCAGAAGTGGTAAGGTAGGTAGTGCTGTGTATTTGTCTTGGGAAGGTTGATAGAAGGATAATGACAGCCAGGGTTTGGGTGTATGTTGCTGAGTGACACCCAGGAGGCAATGTGTACAATTAGTTTTATTATTTTGGTGACATACTTATTGTGTAGTAAGGATGGTTTCTGTGAGTGCTGATATGGTGAGGTTTTTAGTACAATGTGGTGATAGGTTGCTATATGAAAGAGAGCTGGATGTTTGAGTGATGTAGATTTAGTAGTATGTGCAGTAGTTGTGCTATGGTGAGGAGCTATTTTGGCTTAGTATGGTGGTAGGAGGTGATACGTGTAAGTAAAGTAAGAGTTGAGAGTGCGAGAATGTGAGAGAGGAACATGTTGTAGCTTTGTTATTTAGGCTACAGAAGAGAGTGAGATTATAGTTGTAGGAGGTAAGGTCACTATAGCTTACTACTAAGAATAAGTGTTTGAGAACTGTAAGTTGTGGTGAATACTCTAGATAGTTTGTATTTAAGTAGTTAGATTTTCATAGGTTAGGTAGTGGTTTTGAGAAGGGTGTAGTGTTGAGTTAGGGCTTGGGGAGAAAGTTTGAAATGTTTAATTGAGAGAATACAGTGATTGGACTATGTAGTGTGGTGGATATGTTTTAAAGGGTATAAATGTAAGGAAAGATTGCATGTGTGGGAATAGGGGTAGGTAGGTGGGTGAATGGAGCAGATTGAACAACAAGAGGCAGACAAGGTATCAGCCAAAAGCAATCAGTTTCAATGAGCCTGCAACAAGCAAGTACAGGCACAGTGTTGCAACTCGGTGAAAAACATAAAATTAAAAGCTTTTTTAAAATTCCGCCAGGGAAAGGAAAAAGCATTAAAAAGAGTGGTGGGGGGGGTAATTACAATGTTCCTGTTCATGTGCATGCAACAGCTTAAGGATGTAGGAATAAAAGTCAAATATATAAGTTGTAGGTAATGTACAAGACTTTAGATGGGGGCATATACTTTATTCTTCTTTGTAGTGTTGATATGATGTGTTAAGAGATGATCACTTTCATGATCGTACTCTAGGGTCACTGGTGCTGGGAAATGCAACTGCAGTAGGGGTATAGGTGAAAACTTTATTCTTATTTGTAGTTTGATATGGTGTTTTAAGAGAAGATCATGTTCCTGATCTACCCTGAGGGTCACTGGTGCAGGGAAATGCAACTTAAGTATGGGTATAGGTGAAAGCAGTGGGCACACTATAGCAGGAGTGCTGGACCTGGCTCAGACCCCTAAGTAGTAATTAACAAATATATGTATATATAGTGCTGTCAGGATATGGGTAAATAATCCAGTATATATGACACACATTTCCATATTCGTCATGGTAATGATATGTTATCACATTTTACAAACTGTCATGTTACATCATTTATAGTGAGTGGTTATTAATAATGAGATGAGTTGAGTTTCAAACAACACCACATTTGTGACAGCATTTTACAAGGATTAAAAGGAAGATTTTTTTATCATTTATCACACAGATTTTAGCATGGTCATTTTATATCCAAAACTGTGTGACAATATTTATTCTGATCCCTAAAAGAAAAAAATATATTTAAAATGGATTCAAACCAAACATTACTTTTCTTCTTTCTCTAAACTCATTGAACTTTCACCTTGTGGCACAGAGGCAGTGAACAGATGTAGTTTCTTTACTCACTAATATCCAGAATGGTGACAACCAAAGACTCACACCAGGCTCAGTTGTGCTACAGAAGGTAGACAAAATTAAATTTTAACTTTTCTTTCTTCCCTTGTCAACCACCTTTGTGTATTGCCAAGTTGTGCACAAGTGCACAATACAAAAAAAATTTGAAAATGATTGAAAAGAAATTAAATGTAATCAAAGGATATATCTAGCAAGGAACAGAACATATAGTGCATTAAACTGACGCATTTGTCCTTTTCACATCTGCTTGTTACTTCAAAACTTGAATTTTTGTTACAGATTATCAGGCCTTTACATAATGCCAAGTACTGAAAAAAGCTGACACAGCAGATTACATTTACTGTCTTTTGACACAGCAGATACATTTAATACTAACAGTAGTTTAATATGTTCATTGGCTCACAGGAGATTACTAAGCAAATGGCTCAAGAGCCCTTACAAGCCTAACCTTTATTAAATGGATTTTACACAATTTTCTATCCCTAAGGGCTAGAGGATGGCTTAGGTTTGTGTCTATGCCTTTGAGTATTTTACAGTCTGCTCTTGTACATAAGGGACATGGCATGGGTGCCACCACAGGAGTGAATTTATGATTCTCCATCCATTGATTCAAACTGCATTTGAAGAGGGTCAGGGAAGGGCTCTGCTTCATGTGAATAAGAAGCCTCTTCCAGAGATGGGTAATCTCTGAAACACATATCTGTCTCTCCAGCAAGTTTTGTTTATGTCACAGACCAGGTATTGGTCCTTGGATTAGGTGGTCCTCATGCAGCTTGTCTTGTGAATGTGAAAAGTTCCACCAGGGCTAGATTTGATAGTGCCTTCTAGGATAAGCATAGCTCACCCCTTAATAGTTAGTATGAGACAGAGTAAAGCAAAAGAGCTTTTAGTTGATTTATATAGGACATGTTGTTAACACCCTGCATTTTTTTTGTACAAAACCTCTGATGCTGCTCCAGTTTTTGCAAGTGCCTGATTAAGTACATGCCAAAAAGTGCATTGTACTCGATTACTGGACTCATGAGGGCTGAGTACAGTGGGACTTTAACTTCTTAGGATTTGGATGCCATGCCTATACTTATAAGTTGTGCCACATAGAAGGACACAATCACCACAATGGACACATGGTGGACAAAGTTCAGGCCACTGTCTATCCGTATACCTAGATCTCTCACATTTTGGTCCATTCTTATGGATGTGATATTACATTTGCAATTTTCATGTGTATTTAATTTCCCAAAGGGTATAATTATATATGCTTTGCATTTAACTTTAGACCATGGCCCTGGCACCAACCAGTTGTCTGAGGTAGACCCTTCTGAAGGATATCAACATCATTGGGTGATTTGATGACTGCCTACAACTTGAAGTCATCTGCAAAATTACTCAGTCAAAGGTGTTCTGCATCTGCCTTGACTTCAGAGAAGTATATTTTGGACAGACAGGTGCCAGAGCTAAGCACTGTTATACACCACTAGGAACTGATCACATGTTGGATCTGGATTCTCCCATTCTACTAAGTGTCCTTTCCATGAGCCATTTAACTATCCATCTGTGATGAAGGGATTAATGTCCATTGTTGTCAGTTTATCTATAATACCAGAATAGGGAACTGTGTCAAATGCCTTAGCCAGGTCAAGGTAGGCAGTATGCATTATTTCACCCTCATCCGTGGCCCTAGTGACTTTCTCTTGCCATTGATGATGCTGAACTGGGTTGTATCCAGTATTTGGAGATTTCTTCTATCATTATTTATTAAGTGCATGATTATTCATTCCCTAGCCTTGCATATGAGACTAGTCAAACTTATGGGTCTTTCATTTCCTGGGTCTGTTGATGGTGTCCATTTATGCAAAAGGATGACTGTTGCTGCTCTACACTCCCCAGGGATAAAGCTAGTATTGAGACTATGGTTAAATAAAGATTCTAGTGGGCCTAATAGGTCATGTTTCAAGCTATTTAAGAGGCATCCTATGATATTGTCTGAACCAATCAAAGTAGTGTTTTCAGTGATTTTGTTGTGATAACTGGTAGAGGAATGGTGGAGGGTATTTCTTGGGGGTAACTGGAGGTGATGAGGTGAAGCTTGAGCTGAATTTATTGCCAAGCATATTTCGTATATCTTCTGGTAGGGAATAGGTGATGCTGTCTACAACTAACTTTGCACATCGTTGGGTGTAACCCTTAAGATTGTGAACATAACTAAAAAATGTCTTATGGTTATCTTTAGCTTGGATGATATTTTTGCTGCAATATTCACGTTTGATGACTTGACTAGTTTTTGCTCTGTTGGACACATTCTGTCTTACCGCTAGAAAGAATTTTATTTATTTTATTGTGCAACCTATTTATACCAAGGGCCCACCACTGTGGCTTGTTTTGTGGGTTTTTGAAGGCTTATTTCAGTCTGGTAATGCCATCTCTGTGCATTTATTTATATGGTCATACAGGGCTTTTACGTAAAAGAAATTTGTGAGCATCATGACTACTGTTTGTGACATATGTTTATGTAATTGTTTATATATATACAGTTTTCCAAATGTTTTATTACTGCTTTTATGTTATTGCAATTTAGAAAATGTCATATCTCAAATCATGCATATCATATGTTGTTATTAATACTGAGGATAGCTAAGTTTCCAAAAAAAAAACACATTCATATACAAAAATGTGTGTAAATATGTATTTTGCAATTGCACATTGTGCCACAGAGATAGGTAGTTGGCAGGTGCATTTTCTTCATTCACCAGTATCCAGAGTACCGACATCAGTGCACCAATGTTAGGTTCATTTGTACTGCTAAAGAATGACTAAATTAAATTTTCCATTTTCACTTTGAGAAGTGAACCATCATTCACAGCTGCTGACCACAGGCAATCCTTATTGTGCAATACCAAGCAGAGTTAACAAGGATGAAGAAAACAAAATGAAAGTATCTTTGTAAAGTTCTCTCAACCTTTGTTGTTTGATAAAGTGAAAAAATGCACATTACTAATGGCATGCAAACAGCAGCACAGCTAGATTTGAACCTTAATACCACAGCATTAACATGACATGTTTGAGACTAATTTCAATATTTGCTACAGACAACACACATATTTTTGAAGAAGAGAAAGTAACTCACGTATACTCAAGATGTGGCTTTGAATCACTTTACATTGAAGTAACTACATAAGCCTTTTGTCACAGTTGTTCTTTGTAAATTCCCAGAAGATATGTACATTAATGGTATATTTGCAACAGTTAAGCTCTTAATTCCTGTTACAACAGCAAAAACTGTTTTAATACTACATTTTTTCTGACCATTATTTGGTGACCATGGTTCTCTTTTTTATGGCAGTCTTTTATAAATACAATCTCATTTAGATTTCTGTCTATCATTTAAGTGTTATGCACTTCACATGAATTATAGCCATTTTACTCAGTGGCACAATTGATTCATAAGGATTTAGTAATAGAAATGTTATAAATAGGTTCTCTGTTAAGTAAGTCAATGTAAGCCCCTAACTTTTTAAGTCTATTCTTCAAAAGGCACTCTCAATAAGTGTGCATCAAAGTTGCAGGAGTGTGAAGCAATTATTTCTACAGTAAGATTAATCATTCACACTTGCAAGCCCTTAGCAAATAACACTTCTGAATGCTCATTCTTGCACTGATAGAGCATGTGCATGGAATTGTGTAGGTCCTCACACCATGTTTACCTTCCCCAACATCTAGTGGATATTGTGGGATTCATGAATGCTAATAAGATCATACTTGATTTCTATAGTGCATTTCACAGTGCTCACAGGGTTGCATCTGTGCTATAAAAGCTAATCATGTACATAATGCACTTTTGTCATAGTATATAATAACCATATGCATCAATTATTTTTTTAATTAAACTTTTTTTATGCAAATATTACCTGCCATTATAGAAACATTTATTTGAGAATCTGAGCACTTGTTCCAAAAAATGTGTTATATCAGTATTATCAATGTCGGGAGAGTTATATTTATAGTCCATAAATGTGGCAAGTCTGTGATATATATCTGCCTGTCATCAACATGAGTGGTGATCTTGATAATTGTATACATTTTAATTAAGTACAGAGTTCCATCATTGCTTTTCTTTTGCCTTGTTTGGTTTGGAGAGGTTAGATTTCTATATTACATGAGCATACTCATAAAGAGCCTCACATTTTAATTTACTTTGTGCCTCATGGTTGAATGCATGCATAGATAGTTCCTAGTTTATCACTCACTTTTTGCTTAACTTCCTTTTTTCTGATTATATTTCATCTCATATAGGGCTATGGCACCCAATATCTTTATATATCTATGTAGATCACACAAAAAAGGGGAGAAGAGAGACTGAAACAGAGAGAATGAGGGTGTAGAGAAGAAAACTGGAGAGTAGACTTTTTTATAAGATGTTCTTTATTATATAAATGTAAAGTGGATTTGTTTTCAATGTATTGTACAATTTGCATAGTGATGCTTATAATCCATCTTTCATCTCCATTTATTCTGTCTAGGCACATCTGGCACAGATTTTGCATGACAACCTACACGTGGTAGGCTTATTTTTTTTCTTATTGTTGCTGTATATAAAGTAGATTTATGTATACATTAATATTCGTTTTAATTGTGTTCACATCTACTATTGCTTAACTCTTTCTCACCAATAGAACTCAGGACATTTGCACTGAAACATCCAATGGGCAGAGCCTAAGACTTTTGGCAGAATCAAAGTATGTCCTCATATTTTAAACAAGTGTTCATATTTGTGGAACCATAAGCGTTATGAAAGAAGTATAAATGGCAAACTCTTCAGCATAAATTATTTTTTATAGTGGTAGTATTCTGTGTAAAATACTGTGTAATCATAATGTGTTTCTGGAGTTTTTCTCCTTGGGCCTCTGCTGAAAATGGGTTCCTGTCCCAGTCAGACTTTCCCGGTCAACAAATGTCAATAAATCAATCAATAAATAAATAAATAAATAAATATTCTTTAGTTCTAGGTGTTAAACCAAATTTTAAAACTTGCAGTTAATGCAGTAATGCAAATTCAATAAAGCTAACATGGTAATTTTTTCCATGTGCATGTCATGAGGCTATGCATACATGGACATGATGAGTTTTAGATTCCATAAACTCCGTGCCCAATCTTATGCACTCACGTGCAATTACAAAAAGTTTTGTGAAATGCATATTTCAGCATAAGTAGCTGAAACATATGATAATGAAGTGACACAACATGGTGTAGTGATACAACACCTTCAACAGAAACATGTAGACTCCATTTCCATGTTGGTAGTGTACATGGAAATGTTCCATGTACAGCAGTTTACACGGAATCAAGGGCATGTAAAACTCCAGATATATGGACCAAATAGCCATGAAAATATAACAACACACATATCATGGTTGCTGTATACACTGTGGATGTCCAAAAGCATTGGGGTGGCATGTCAAAATAGTATACATTTAAAACATTTTTTAACCATGTTGGCACATTGCAGCAGTTGCCACATAAGGTTTTAAATATGAATAATGGAAACACAATTGAAAAGAGAAGTATAATGCAGTGTCACAACAGGTTCATAGATTAGTACTAGGCTAATTACCCTTGGGGACCATTTCAAGCCTAGCCTGTTACTTTATGTGAGAATCAAACCCTGCACCTTGTGTTCATAAGGTAAACACCTTAACCATTATGCCATCCTCCCAGGAACAGTAATACCCTTCCTATGTTTTTAAAGCAGTGCTCCGATGTTTTTGCCAGCTTACACAGCTACTGACCCTGTAGTTTCCAGGCTTTTGGCATGGATATTATGCAAATGAGTGCAAAAAGCAGTTTATTTTTTGAATCACAAAAAGCAGGAACTGTGTAGGGCTGTTCACTTCATGTAAGCTCCTACATGTTGTTTATATTTCCCTCCCATGGTAAATTTGTTGGGATTTTTTTGGGTGTTTTATGTGTTTGTGCAATGCACCACTTTGAGCAAATGGTTATAATGATGCATACCTTGTTTGCACGAACAGACCACCTATGCATCAGACATGAGCGAGACATCCGAAAATGGAAACTGGATGCATTCATTCAATATTTCTGAGCACTGCTGGCATAGTGAAAACCTGGTAAGTGAGGCTGTGCTCTGTTCATATCCTCCAGTTATAAGCCTTTGCTGTGCTACTCCTTTGGTGTCATATTTTAGGTATTTGACTAGAGTGCAGATGGTCCTGGGTTCAAGTACAGATTATGGCAACTTTTCTCATACTGTTTTGACATTGCAGCTTATACAAATGAAGTGCATGTAGCATTAATTACCATTTTCTGTATGTTTCATGACAACAGGGATGCAAATAAAAAAATTGTACATGCCTTACCTTAGTTATTGGCAGCTGTACTCTGCTGCACAATGGTATGCATAGCACACTATTGCACACTGAAGCAGGACATTTAAATCATGTTAATTATATCCTAAGCAGGTGAATTCCATCTTAATTAGACAATCCCACATTACTGACTTACCCAAGAAATGCATAAATTATGCTTAAAGCCTACATTCTGATTTTCCCTTGATAATTCCAAGACAATTGGAGTAGACACTTGGAAAGTTTAACTGAGATAATTCTTGGGGCTGCTACAGTGCTACTGACAATAGGCCTAGGCCAAGAAGGAGAAGATTGTTCATGCCAAAGGTAACCTTTCAAGTGCTACATGAGCTGGAGATTGTAGAGCACTACAGGATTGACAGGGACATATTACAGGAAGTCTGTGAGCTCTGCCGCCCTCTACTCAGCGACAGAGCCAACTGAGGGGAACCCATCTCAGAGGAAACTAAGGTGTATGTAGCCTTTAGGGTATTAGTTGCAGGTAGTTTTCAAATACCAACTGGGGACATGATGGGGGTTTTACAGGCATCAGCATTCAGGATACTCCACCATTTCCTGGATGCTATGCTCCCACATGCCAGTGAGCACATATCATTTTCCCTTACACCTGAGGAGATTGCCAGCAATATGCAATGGCTCAACCACATAGCTCATTACCCTGAAGTACTTGGTACCATAGGTTGCACTCATGTACACATCAAGGCACCACTTGGTGAGCAGGGTAGAATCAACATTAACCATAAGGGATAAAACTCCATCAACTGTCAAGACGTGTGCAATGCCCATGGTATTATCCTCAATGTGTGTGCTGGCAACCATGGCAGTTATCATGACTTCTATATGTGGCGCACATAACAGCAATACCAGATGTTTGCTAGGGGGGACATTCCACAGGATTATTTACTGGGGGATGCTGGCTATGCCCCTAAGTGTGGATGATGATACCCATCAGAAGTGCACACACACCCAAGGAAGAATACCATAACGAGGCACATGCATACCTCTCAACCTCTTAAAGCAAGAAATCTGGACAAAGACATACATAAAAGTGGGACAAAGGTCCAAAAATAAGGAGAATTGTTAAATAATGCTATTACAAACTTAGAAAGTTGATAGAATAACAGGTTTTGCATTAGCATGTTTTTTTTTTGAAGGGTATGAAGTCTGAAACTCAAATGTCTGGCATTATTTTCTAACTTCAATCGTCAATGATTTTCCACTAATTTAGCAGAAAAACACAATTTTATGAAAAATGGACCAAAACTCCAAGGCAAAAGTCTGGACTTTCTGTGAAAATCTGTACAGTTGGGAGGTATGGGTACACGCACAAACTAGGAATATCATAGAGTGTGTGTTTGGGCTTCTGAAGTCACATTCTGGTGCCCAGATATATCCATAGGAGCCTTGCAGTATACTCTATGCACATGCACATAGATTTTTACATTATGTGCTATGATCCACAATCCGATCCTGCAGAAACAGCATCAGCAGAATCAGCAAGGGGAAGAAACACCCCCCCCCAACACCTAGCTCATCACAGTCACATTTTCAGGAGAACTCGGAGGATGAAACCCCCCCAGCTGCTGTCCTTGTGGACAGACATAGGCATGCTCAGTATGCCCTTGTTTGGCTAAGACACAATGCATAGCACATTTACTGACCACCTAGGGACCTAGGGACTAATACTAGGGACCTAGTGACTAATACCTTTCTCCTGCTCACATACATACATTAACAATGATGCAAGGCAGCTCACACAAGCTGTACCTATACATGTACTGGCTGTGTAATTTTTGCATCAAACAGAGTCAGCCCTGAAGTACAGTTATGCCAACTGCTGCATTTGCAAGGTAGGTCCTTAACCTACACTGTACTCTTGTAAAATATTATGACATATCCTTTGTGGCTATGAACTTGGTACAGTATGCAAGTAAATAGTGGTGTATTTGTACAGAAAATTAAGTAACGTGATGGCTGACAGTATTTTACTAGGATGTGTCCATTTGTAAGTAGTAGGCCTCATGCATGAAACATCATACAGTTCAACTGCAGGAGATTATTTATTTATTTATTTATTTTACATTTGTTAACCGGGAAATTCTGAATGGATATACATAGACACATACAGTGAAACATTACAAAATGGACATTTGTATAAGAATACATAGGTTCATAGGTTCATAGGTTCATACTAGGCTATCTGCCCAAGGGCCTATGCCATCCATTGGTCAAGATTTTCTGGAATACATACAGGAAATATTTAGAAATTATTATCTTTTAAGGGAGAACGCATACATTTTTAGTAGTACATTGTTGTGCAAGTTATCATCCTTTCCGTAGTACATTCCAGTAGGTAAGAGACATGTAAACAATCTTCTAAATCAGTTAATGTATCAGAGTAATAACAATGAAAGTTTCTACATGTAGCAAGGTTTTCATTTATAGATAGTATTTGAGGCGGGATTAGTCAGGATTACTGGTACATCATTCAAGGTAGAAGTTAGAAAATGAGGCTACACATTGCAGTTTCTAACTTCAGACTTGTCTGTATCCTAGCAGTAGATCGGGTACTGTACTGCATGTTTAAAACCTTTTTGAAAAGGCTTAGGTTTTTATGCGGAGTACAGCAGTGCAGAAACAGTTAAAGAACATATAGAATTTATGTCTGACTGCCAACCACACACACAAGATATATTCAATCAATGCCATTAGTAATCAGGAAAACCTCACCTGGATTAGTTAAAGAACTGGGCTATAGCAGCAGGTGTATTTATATATATATATATATATATATATATATATATATATATATATATGTGTGTGTGTGTGTGTGTGTGTGTGTGTGTGTGTGTGTTTGTGTATAAAACATGATAGTAAAACTCAGATGTGAACAATGTGCCTCACATTTTCTCACTGTTTATCAATATGCAAACAGTATAAAAAAGGGCAAAGGTGCATGCACATAGCGCAAATCCAATGCTTTTTACGCTATAGCACTCTCTCTGTTTCTCCATCTCACTCCCTCTCACTATATCTCTCACTCTCTCTCTCTCTCTACATATTTATTTTTTATTTTACAATTGATAACCTGGTTAGTCCAACTGGGTTTGCAAACAAACCCATTTTCAGTGTAGACCCGAGGGGAAAGAGCCCCAGCAAACATAAGCAAAGATAAACATACAGGACAAAAACTATTAAAAATAACACTGCAAATACAAAATTAATTATAAAGAGAAAAACTAGAAAAAAATTATGAACATTACAGCTCAGATGGTGTAGAGGTATGCTGCTGTGACTGTAGTGCACAGGGTCCTGGATTCCAGACTTGGAAGTGATGACTTTTTCCACTAAACACTGAAGGCGTTATAAGAGATCTGGGGACACAGGTTGACAGCAACTTCTCCTTTGACCACCACATTGCCACTGTGGTCAGAAAGACCTTCTGTGTGACACATCTCATTACCAAGGGTTTTGCATCCAGGAAGAAATAGGTCATTGTCTCTCTCTACTCTTCCCTCATTAGGCCAGTCATTGAGTATAATGCCCCATTTGGCATGTACCTCACTAGACACATGCAACAGCTGGAAAGGCCACAAAAGTACCTCACAAAGAGGATCCTAGGCATTAAACACATGTTCTACATGGACAGACTCAAAAAACTCCAGCTATTCTCTGTCTCATATCATCTACTAAGAAGCAATCTTTGTTTGACTTACAAAGCCATGACTGACCCAGCTCTGGGAGAAATGCTACATCTAAAAAAATCACAATCCCTCCGCACCACACGCTCCAGAGACCTTAACCTCATTACCGCAATCAACAGAACATGCTAGAGGGACAGGTTCATAACCCAGAGACTGCCCATGCTCTGGAATATACTTTCCATATATATCAAGCAGAGCACCTCACTGGCCCTCTTCAAGAGAAATCTCGATGAGTAGATGTGAAATAGAAAGTTCTCCCCAGGGATCACTCCAGTAGCTCTAGTTGATAGAGGCACTGGGAACTAATGTTGGGCGGCACAATGCCAGGGCACTTCTATGGGCTAGTCTTGTAAATGGGTCCAGGGCCATTAGCCTAGTACACACCTATGAACCTATTAAGGGTTGCACTGATAACAGTGGTCTAAAAATTTGCTACATATGAGAGTAAAACAAAAAGATAATCTTTCTTCAAAAGAAGGACAATGCATAGACATTGATAGGAAGTGTGGGGAAAAAGATAAATAGTGTGGAGAATGGAAGGGGGGAGAGAAAGGAGTGGGCTATATTAGTAGAGCTGAGGGTTTAGGAGGTTAGTTTAAGCCAAAGTTACTAACAGAGAAAGAAAGTTAGGAGATGCAACAGGTTATACAGTAGGACAGACTAAGACTATGTGTGGTCATGGCAATGGCATAATTTCAAGTTTAGTAGGTGGGAGTTAAGCTCCTTTAAAACAGGGAAAGGAAAGGTTTGATCTAATATGGAGAGGGAGTTTGTTCCAATTTATTACATTATACATTAACATGCATTAATGTGTACAACATCAGTATTCAGTCTGTAGCTGAATAGGGTGCATAGGGGAGTGGTTCACTGCTGAAGAATTTGAAGAACACAGGCTGGAATTCCATCTGTTGCCATGGAGACTGTGCTCATAATCTTAGAGAGGACAGTGATACTTCCTCGTTGTACCACAGCTCAGAGGTGATGTGTCACACATGGTTGGTACTAGGTGTGGTAGTGGCAAGAGGGGCCCTTTTTTTCAGAAAAATGTGTCTGCTAGCAGGTTTGGAAGTTACACTGTGTCAGTGTCTGCACTAACATACATAATTTGATTCAACTACAACTGTGTGTGCCTCACTTTGGTCACCATCATCACAGAGTCTGATGAGATACTGACATCATGTAGCATAGGGGGCACACAACCACTTCCATGTTCATTTGTGATAAAAGGAAGGAAAACAGTAATACATTAATACCTGCACTACTATGCTGCAATATATATTAAGCAATTTAAGGTTGCTGTCACTATTACAGACATTCATACCTCCCAACCTCTTAGGACAAGGAATGTGGACATAGCCCTGAATAATGGGTGGGCAAAGGCCAAAGAATAGGTATCATTGTGACATATTGCCCTTATAAACCTAAAATGGTGATAGAATATCAGATATTGCTTCACAATAGCATTAAGGAGTGGTATGCATTTTTAATGTGAGATGTATCATTATTTTATGTCTGCACTCTGTAATGACCTGTCAATAGTCAGCAACTCAATCACAATTATCTTAAACATGGCTCAGCGGTATGAGTCACACATCTGGACAATCTCCAAATATCTGTTCAGTTGACAGAGTATGTAGACAGTAGAGCAATCCATACAGCAGGCCTGAGATGACACTTTATCAGATATGTTGGAATATTTCTACTTTACTGACATAAATGTATTCTGCTTACCAACTGCAGGAGGCCTAGATCTCTGGAATCCTGATGGTCCTGAAAAAAATTATGGGGCAGGTAATGGCAACAGCAACACGTTTAACAGTATAACAGAGGATAATATTTTCAATAATCTATATCTACAGTAACTGCAATGTTAACAAGAATGTGGATGACAACCTCTAAATGGCCTGAAAACTGCAGCTAACTTAAATACACCTACCAAAAAAGCAGCCCGACACACATCAAAACTATATACACTATTACACAATGAAAGCAGCAGTATTCTACTCATGATCTAACAAAGCCTACATGGAAGCTCCACCTGAGATGCAGCAGTGGGCACCCACATCCAGAACATAATGGCTGATGGACTGCTGGGAACTTTCCTGAGTGGCAATATTTGCCAGGAATTCCTCAGTGGCAGTGAGTGGTTGTTCTGCTGCAAGCCTACCACTGGTGACCTGACGATCACATGCCACTTCAGCAGCATACCTCCTTGCAGCATGAATCATGTCCATTGCTCTGTGTAGCACCTGCTCATAGCTGCCATTTTGATGACCAGGTGCATTTATATTTTGGACCAATTTGTCCCAAAGAGCCACATGTTGTGACATATTGGTCCAATGCCTAGACATAAGGACTGCATGATGCTGCCTTAAATCTTCAAAGATTAGGCCATTCTCTGCCTCTGAAAATGGTGGCCTGCATTGAGCGGGCATATTGCTTACTGAAAGACAAAATTAATGATAACATATATAAGGATCACATAAGTAGAAATAAACTGTGTACAGATAAGGCAGTACAGGAAATCTCTCAGTATTCACCACTTGATTGCAATTTAAAAATTCCACTGTGGTCAGCAAATAACATGGGGGGGGGGCTACAAAACAAGGAGAGTAGCATGCTGAACATATCCTTGTTTGTGCCATAACAGATAGTCACTTATGCTCACATACCCAAAACAACAGTCCATTCTAGTTTATCCCATATCAGGGACTTAAATATTATAACAGGCTAAGTGACAAATGCGCTAACCAAACAACAGTGTAAATTCAAAAGTGCTCTCAAAGGAGCAATCCATGAAACATGTGTGGTGCATAGTTATTACACAGCATTAGACATCTGGCCTACTCCACATCCTTGTACCTCTCAAATCTCTGGGAAACAAAACCATATCATTAGTACAGTTCTAACAAATGCTTACTGATTTACTTCACATCATTCTTAAGTACATTCGAACATATGCACTATTTTGTCAACAAAATGGATCCATACCTGATGGAGTGTAATACTCCTCTGTCAAAATATACCTCCCCAAAATAAACATGTCACTGAGTTTGAAACAGCTCTCATCCACATTAGTTTGCCTAGCTACACATTTGCTTTATTATAAAGGTGTACAAAAATAATTGATTGCATCTCATCTTGTCTGTGCCTCATAGATTCTAATTGCAGCAGGCACAGCTGAATTGCATGCTAATCAACCAATCTTGTGAAGCTACTCAACAAAATATAAGGCATCAATGTAGACACCATACCCTTTTTATATGTGCATTGAGGAAATAGTGGAGTTCTGATACAATGTAATCACTGACAGATTGTTAGTAGCAGATACAATTTACATACAGTTGTGTGTGCTACAGGCTGAAGCTGATGCTGTTGCTACCAATAGCCATAGACAGAGAAGGTGAAGACTTTACAGGCTAACAACACAGTAGAAGAACTGTGGGACATCTGGCAGCCATGAGTCAGATATAGAGCCAAACATATGGAACCCACCCCAGTGGAATAAACGGTATGTGTTTAAATTTGTATGTTAGCCACAGTTACTATCAATAGACTACCAGGGGAAATGCTTGGTATTTCATAGGCATCAGCATCCAGGATCTTCCAAATATTCCTTCATGCTATGCTAAAACTTGGCAGAGGGTGCATATATTTTAACATAGGTTTGGAAGAAATTATCACAAGTATGCTGCAACTGAAACATATATCACATTGCTCTCCAGTAATGTGCTCCATACATCACAGTCATGTGCACAAGAGAACAACACCTGGGGAACAGGGTAGGGTCTACATTAACCATAAGGTCTACCACTCAAACAAATGCCAAGTCATGTGTAATGTCATGGTAATCATGTGGTATGTGTGTGCTGGCAACCCTTTCAGATGGTATGACTTCCATGTATGCCACATTCAGCAGCTGCACTAGATGTGTGCTACGGAGGATATCTCCAAAGCTCACTTAGGTGTGGATGCATGCTATGCACTAGACTTATGGCAAAGGAAACCCATCATAAATGCACACCTACACACACATAGAGAAACACTGTAATGAGACACACAGTCCAGCCAGCAATGCCATACAGCATGTATTTCAGCTACTGCACTCACAGTGCCAGTGCACACATATCTCTGGCAGAGGGGACCATTACAATACACTAACATGTCCCTCAGTGCTCATAGTATGTGCTATGCTACCCAAGTTAATATAGTGGAAATAGCTGGAGCAGGATCATTAAAGGGAAGGAGAACACATACTCCTGACAATGCCAAGGATGTCACAGACACAGACCAATAATGAGTCAGAGAAAAAAACAGCAGCAGGTGTGGTTGTAGTCAGACATAGCCATGCTCAGTAAGTCCTTGCATTGGCTAGGAAATAAGCCATAGCACACTGGCTCAACACCTAGGAGACTAAAACCATCCTCCAAAATCACTATACATCTGCATTAGGGATGCATTAGAGATACTCAGTTCTCAACCATAATTAAATCATGCACCAGGCAGGATGCCAGACATGTAGAGTAATCAAACCAGCACAGTCTTGTTAATGACTTGGCAGACA
This sequence comes from Protopterus annectens, assembly GCF_019279795.1. Lineage (NCBI taxonomy): Eukaryota > Metazoa > Chordata > Ceratodontiformes > Protopteridae > Protopterus > Protopterus annectens. Next base: position 1,934,948,328 of record NC_056726.1, read on the forward strand.
CACATCTTTGCTCCCCAACCCCTAAAAGAACAGCCAATGCTTGTTTGCATCATCAAACCGGTCTTTCCTTAGTTGGCAGCCTCATTACATATTAGTCCCACATAATATCCTTTGGCATTATAAATGCAATGATATTGAGTGGTGTACACACTGTATGTCCCAGACTACAGGACAGATAACTGATGACTGACCAAGAAATACAGACATAAAATATTGCTTTATATTTCCAAGCAGACATCAAAAGAGTGTGCAATCAGTTACTCCAGTATTGTAAAAGTGAAAAATGTCATGCAATGTATATGTAACTTGCAATATTTTCTTACCACTGTACATTATTTTCAATTTAATTGTGTGCTGACAATCACTTTCTAGTGTACAGATTTGCACTGAATGTCAGGAATCTGGACTCATATATCTGGTCTGTATCTCATACTTTTGTGGTAGTCTGTAAAGTCACTGTCAAATCATTGAGGACAGAAGTCAGGGACTGATGACACACATCTGATTTTCACACTTCATTTCTGTTGGAACAGTCATGCTAATGCATAACATGCTATTCTGTCTACTTCCTAAGTATGTATGAGCAATATTTAAAGAGTATCTCTCTCTATATATAGGCCTTTGCCCCCCCATTAGCTGTGCCTTTGTCTATATTCCCTTCTCAAAGAGGTTGAGAGTTATGGTGCTGGATGGATATTGCTGCTTTCTGCAAAGGTGTATATGTGAAACACAGGGTTAAGGCACCTAATAAGTGTTTGACATGTGCATGGGATGGTGAATTGGATTGTAGAACAATTTGGGGATATTTCCTGTGTAGATGCATAGTCTAGTAATGTATGTGAAACATTGATTTTAAATTATTCTTATTATCACATCTTTTTATCTAAAAATTTGGAGTTTGCACATTGCTACACATAGCACAAACAGTGTCAGCTATGCACAGGTGTTTAGCATGCACAGTGGCAGTTCACAAACTGTAGAAGTGGACCACCTAGGTAGCAAACAGGAACCAGACATCTAAAAATAGACCTGGCATGCATTCACTTAATGTCAGTCTACATAGCACAAACACCCTAAGCATCATTGTGCTGCGTGTAACAGTCATAACATCAGATTAAATATTAATTTAGTAGATCTTTATGACACTTCTTCTGTGGCTGCAGATTTTAAGTGTTGGCCTGAAGTTATCATGGTCCTGGGTTCTAATGCAAGAACTGCAACTTGCATTTTACTAATGTGCCATTGCATTACATTGCAATGTAATTAAACATACACATGCATTCTTTAATCCTTCTACAGGCAACAGCTATGACTTTAGGAGTACCATGTATACGGTCCATGGTTCTACAACAGCAGACATCTCTATTTTTGTCAGTGGTGTCCGACCTCACATTATAGTCTCCAAGTTATAGCAGCTGCCTGGTATTTCTCATATCCTAAGTATTTACCTGATGCATGACATGTTAATATCATCAGTTGTGTAATGATATGATAATAACTGTGTTAAAGAAGTTCATCTTATTGTTTCCCATCATGCAAACACAGGCAGAGTGTTTGAGTGATGCTAAGTAGCCTGCAACAATTTCAAATGTTGCAAAGTTCAATTGTGTGCATTCTCAGTATCTGTCATAACTGAAATTGGTGAGAAACATCATTGTACATTGGGGTTCATCTGCATTGAATAATTCTGGTGTTTAGGGAGAGGTTCTGAGATTTTTGGTTTCAAAGGTGGGGTGTGCCGGAGTTCAAAGGGTTTGTTGGACTCCTAGTGAATTTAGTAAAAACAAAAGAAAAGGCTGAGTGAAAAACCAATAAAGCACTAGAAAATATTGAACACAAAATTTAATAAGCGCTTTCGGTGGGGTCAATGCCTCACCTTCTTCGGACAACAGTTAAACTAATTAACAACCATTTTATACAGAATTTAATCCAATTAAGCTATTAGATTAGTCCCATAATCTAAGCTTAAAGAAGAAAAACAACATTATTTCATGTTTCCCCAATGGTGTATAAACAACCAGCAATGGGAAAGTAAATACTAGATATATATAACATCTGTTTTTCTGTATAAAAACTCAATGGTCCAATAAAATTCATTTAAAACTGTTAATACTCCTTAAGCGTTATGCAAAGATACAACAATATATAAAAAAGCATTGTTTCATTAATTATAAAAACGAAACATATTTAAAACCCTTAAACCAACTTTAAATAATATATAAACTATACTAAATATATACCTAGTATAAATAAATTAATAAAACAAAACAAGTGTTGTTGCAAAATGTATACTACTGACAACACTCGGTTATTATATGCCATTTCTGCATTAATATAAAGTGATGGTCTAAACACAGGTAATTTAAAACTATCTGATAAATTCAGATCAAATATATAAATATACAAATATTAAGAACCAAATATTTATGGTTTATTACAATAATAAGATACTAAGCCATTCATAAACAACAAACTGACTAGTACTGCGCTCATGCGCAAAAGCGACAAAACTTGCGATTCTGCAACTTACTTCTATGCCTATATAAATTGCTTGTTAGGGCAAAAATAGTTTAGTATTTACTAAACTTATAAGGTCAGATATAACCTTATTCAGTTTGAAGCATAATAAAAATTATTAGCGTGATTTGTTATTTCAAATCCATTCATAAATATTTATTATAAAAAATATCCAAAATATAAAATATATATGTGTGTATATTTAGTAAAAATAGTTAAATGAAAAACATATATATGTAGAAAAAAAAAAAAAATATATATATATATATATATATATATATATATATATATATACATATATATATATATATATATATATATATATATATATATATCTATGGCATAACTGCCCAACAACCATGAAATTCATAAACAAAATAAAAAGAAAAGGAAACATAGATGGCTGGCATTAACCTCTTTGTACTATACGCATGAGGTATTGCACTAACTGTTAACTATCTTAAACTCAGGTATTTTGAATTTAATATTAATATTTGTATTATAACAATACATTATGATGTTCACATTCTTAGGGCCAATAGTTTTAAAATACTCTTAATAGACACATATTCATTAAGACCTGGAAAAATGTGTGCCATAGTTTTTATTTGCCACATTATTTCATCCATTTCTAAAAGTAATTGCCAAGGTCCCCCTCTGGCATCAACTTGTCTGTGTTGTAATATGATAAATTTAAACTTGTGATTGGATATTGTTTAGTGTGCCTAGCTAATGCATTTAAATCACTTTTATTGATAGCATATTGATGTTCGTAAATCCGCTGCTTTATTTTTCTCTCAGTTTTGCCAATATAAAAAGCAGTGCATTGATCACAGCGAGCTAAATAGACAACACTCTTAGTTTCACAATTAAATCTGCCATTCACATTATAGGTCCTTTCTCTTATAGTGACTTTATTATTTATACATATGTGTCTACATTGTTGACATGATCCACATTTAAACATGCCTTTAGGTCTATTCTGTTTGAAATCTTTTCTTCTTTCAAGCAAGGCTTTTAAATTGTCATGTTTTCTATATGTTATTTTGGGCTTTTCACCTAGTATATTAAGTAACCCACTGTCTTCCATAATAATCGACCAATTTTTATTCAATATTTCCATTATGCTGGAATAATCAAGGGAATAAGTACAAAAGAAGCTCACATTATAGGTGTGTTCCTCGGTTGTGACAATAATACTTTGTTGGTCATTAATGGTCTCATTATATTGTGTACAATAATTATGTAAAAGAGGCTTAAAATGTCCTGTACATTGCTTATGGTTGACTTCTGAAAAAATATTAGTAACCAAACGTTCAGGATAACCTCTGTTGATGAACATAGACTGCAAAAATTTGCATTCATCAATAAAATCTGTATCATCAGAGACCATTCTAGCCGCCCTGACCATCTGCCCTTTAACAACAGCTCCTTTTTGATGGTGGGGGTGGCTACTAGTAAAATGCAAAAAAGCATTGGAATAAGTGGGTTTTCTATAAATAATGCTTTTATACCTAAAATTGGCCACATCTTTGATTAAGTTAATGTCCAAAAAATTAATACTAGTTTCTTCCAAGGTGTATGTAAACTCAAAAAAGTTTGTCATTTGTGTTATATCAGCTATAAAATTTGGAACTAAAGCTTTGGCACCCTTCCACATAAGAAGCATGTCATCTTGGTATCGTGTGTACCAAGACACATTTTCTTGATAGAGCCTATTAGTAAAAAGCAGGGTTTTTCCCAATGGGCCATAATGCAATTGGCAAAACTGCCGCCACACGGGGACCCCATTGCCACCCCGGTATTCTGAAGATAAAAATCTCCGTCAAAGATCATAAAGTTATTGGTAAGGACAATTTCGAGTAAAGTTTCAACTAAATATATAGTTTTCTCATCGACATGTTTTGTTGTCATAAATTCCCTAATCCATTCCAGTCCAAGCCTTTGAGGTATCACAGTATATAAATCTTTGACATCAATGGTGAGAAATCAAGAATTACCCTGATATTCTAATTTACTTATATTGTGCAAAAAAACTCCATGAGTCCCTGCAGATTTGGTGCTTTTGTTCAATTAAGGGCTTAAGAATATGATCTACAAATTTGGCACAACCATATGTCACTGACCCCCTTCCATCAACAATGGGTCTGATAGGGGGATCGATAATTGTTTTATGAATTTTAGGTGAACCAAGAAGGGCTGGTATCCTAGGAGCAATCATGGTAAAATACTGATGTGTGTCAATATCTGTGAAGCCCTCCAAAAACAAATCATCTAATGTAGCTCTAATTTTTTATATGCAGTATTGACCTCATTGATGCTGACTTGTGTATAAGCTACAGTGTTAAGATATTCCTTCATGCTCTTGTTATATTCATATTGGTCCATGAAAACCAGCCCTCCACCCTTATCGTGTTTCATGACCCTAATTTTCTATTCATTCAACAGGTTTAAAAATTCAAGTTCATTAGATGTAATGTTAACTTTGTTGTTAGTTTTATGATGTTTATTATTAACTACAGATCTTAAGTCCACTTCACATATCTTTTCAAAAGTATTCAAACATGGATGCAATGGTGGATTAAAGAGACTTGACACCCTTAAAGGATTCAAAAGGGAAGAATTCTCCCCCATAAGTGCGTTTAGGTTTAATTTGCGCACAAAAAGTTTTAAGTCAATGATGGTTTTGACAACATCCATGTTCTTATCAGGTACGAAAGAAAGCCCTTTGGAAAAGAAATCGACCATATCTTGCATAATATTTAGTTCAGTATATTTGTATATCTTGAAATCGCCTTCAAAGGATGTATGTATTTGAGGTTTACATGCAAAGTTTCTTGTTATCTCCTCCGTTTGTTCCTTCAATTCCTCATTTGCCTCTGGTTCCTGGTCTGTTGGCGGTTGTTCTGTTGGCCATTGGGATTCCTCTGAAAACCCTGCTGGTTAACTGAATTACGCCTGCTCTCATTATTGTAAAGAATGTTTCGTTGCTGTGGCACATTATTGCTGTGAACACTATTATTGTTGTTGTTAAGTCTTTCACTACGCTGTAGGGGCTGTGCTTCTCGCACCTGGGTAGTGGGTTCACTATGCATAGAATTATTCATCCCCTCTAGTTCATTTAAGTCATTTTCCATGTCAGGTACCTGGTTGGTAAGGTTTTGTGTATCGGGGGGGGGGGGTGTGGATATGCCCTGTTATTTGCGTACTCGTGCAAGTCTTTAGCTATTTTTTTCTTTTTTATAACCAAAAGTTTAGACATAGTGGCTTTGATGCTAGTGAAAATTCTGGCATACACATATTTGTAACGTGAAAATTCGCTATCTGTTTTAATGGCATGCTCAAGAATTTCAAGTTCACTCTTCAAGTTGTTAATATCAGCTTTGTAATAGTTAATCAATGAATGCAAAAACTCAAACCCCTGTTTATCAAAAAGGGCTAACAATTCTCGATGAAAGAGACAGTTTTCAACTAAACCTACTGGGTATCGCCATTGGCGTAACCCCTTAGGTACTATTTTTTTCTCTATGCATTCTTGTAAATAAGCTATTTCAAGTTGTAGTTTTTTACATTTCTAGAGCTTGCAGTCAAAGTCATTGATACAATTGGTTATGGTACTCACCCCTGAGTCTTGTTCTTGAGTAGTTCCAACAGTAGTCCCTTGGCCAAAAAAATTATTGTTGTTCAAAAAATTAGCCATAGAGGGGTAAGGACACACTTCAGCAGCTTGCATATTATTTCCCCAGTCACTGTTGTTGTGCTACTGTGTTACCAAAATAGGAACGGGTTGACTATCATTAAGACGGGATGAATTGTGGTTAGAAAGCAGCAACTGATTCTGGTCAGATGAATTCCTTTGGTTAACCTCAATACGAGCTGGTCTCCTTTCAAGTGGGTTATCATCATGTTGCACACAGTTATCCATACGCTGTGTCAGACTATCAACACGCCCCAGCAAGACTTGAACTAGGGCCGTTAAGCTGCCAATAGCATTCACCTCGGAAGACTCTACTCGGTTAGATTTAGTAGGTTCATCATGAGTAAATAACACTTGGGACAGTGCTCCAGTTTCCCTTGCCATCTCAAAAACAAAACTTAACTTACTCAAAACAATAAAACTTAGTAAAACAAAAGAAAAGGCTGAGCGAAAAACCAATAAATAGCTAGAAAATATTGAACACAAAATTTAATAAGCGCTTTCGGTGGGGTCAATGCCTCACCTTCTTCAGACAACAGTTCAACTAATTAACAACCATTTTATACAGAATTTAATCCAATTAAGCAATTAGATTAGTCCCATAATCTAAGCATAAAGAAGAAAACCAGCATTATTTCATGTTTCCCCAATGGTGTATAAACAACCAGCAATGGGAAATTAAATACTAGATATATATAACATCTGTTTTTCTGTATAAAACTCAAAGGTCCAATAAAATTAATTTAAAACTGTTAATACTCCTTAAGCGCTATGCAAAGATACAACAATATATAAAAAAAGCATTGTTTCATTAATTATAAAAACGAAACATATTTAAAACCCTTAAACCAACTTTAAATAATATATAAGCTATACTAAATATATACCTAGTATAAATAAATTAATAAAACAAAACAAGTGTTGTCGCAAAATGTATACTACTGACAACACTCGGTTATTATATGCCATTTCTGCATTAATATAAAGTGATAGTCTAAACACAGGTAATTTAAAACTATCTGATAAATTCAGATCAAATATACAAATATACAAATATTAAGAACCAAATATTTATGGTTTATTACAATAATAATAAGATATTGAGCCATTCATAAACAACAAACTGACTAGTACCACGCTCATGCGCAAAAGCGACAAAACTTGCGATTCTGCAACTTACTTCTATGCCTATATAAACTGCTTGTTAGGGCAAAAATAGTTTAGTATTTACTAAACTTATAAGGTCAGGTATAACCTTATTCAGTTTGAAGCATAATAAAAATTATTAGCGTGATTTGTTATTTCAAACCCATTCGTAAATATTTATTATAAAAAATATCCAAAATATAAAATATATATATGTGTGTGTATATTTAGTAAAAATAGTTAAATGAAAAACATATATATGTAGAAAAAATATGTATATATATATATATATATATATATATATATATATATATATGGCATAACTGCCCAACAACCATGAAATTCATAAACAAAATAAAAAGAAAAGGAAACATAGATGGCTGACATTAACCTCTTTGTACTATACGCATGAGGTATTGCACTAACTGTTAACTATCTTAAACTCAGGTATTTTGAATTTAATATTAATATTTGTATTATAACAATACATTATGAATGATAATAGTTCCCAGCTGGTTCAGGAGCACTACCATGGATCAGATAACAAATGATGACACCACACAGATGTGTAAGTGTAACTTACAGGCACTACTTGCAAGAGGTAGCAGCTGCATATGTTCATTACTGGTGTTCCAAATGGTATTCTGTTGTGTTCTGTTTTTCCCACAGCTGATGCTGACATTGCACTGAATTTGTGGACCTATGAAGAAAGGATGAGAAGGATGAGAGATGCAAGTGGTATGTATACTTTCAAAAAGTACTGTTCTTATAACATTATATGAGTAAATGCAGCTTATCTTTTATCACACTGAGTATGCATTTTTTCATTGGACTACTAACCCTCACACAAAAATCATTCAACCACACCAAAACTTGGCTAACTCAAAACCATCTGATACTTAACTCCAAAAAAAACAAAACTGTTACTCTTTCTCCCATAATCCCATTTCTCAGTTAAATCCTCCTTCACCATCTCTTCACTCAACAACACCATAATAGCTCCAGAAACCCATACTAAGCTCCTCAGAGTAATAGGTTCATAGGTTCATAGGTTCATACTAGGCTATCTGCCCTAGGGCATTTATAAGCCTAGCCAGAATGTGTTTGGCTTTAGCCACCCATTTTAAATTTATTTTGCTATGCCCTTTTTCGAGGTTAGTATACTGTGCCTCTATCTAACAGTGACACAGAAGTGATACCCAGGGTAAACCTATGATCTCCCATCCACTCATCAAGATTCCTCTTGAAGAGAGTCAATGAGGGACTCTGCCTAACCTGGACTGGGATTTTATTCCAGAGTGAAGGGAGCCTCTGGGTTATGAATCTGTATCATAGACAACCAGCTGAAATTTGACTTTCACATTTACCACAGTATTAAGAAAACCCATCAAAAGCTTGGTCTTCTTTATAGAAATAAAAAATTACTCACTTCTGAAACTAGAATAACTCTAGCCCATGCCTACCTCCTCCCCAATCTCTTCTATAGCACACAAATCTATACTAACCTCCAGTCTACACTTCTCTCCAAACTTGAATCTACCTACTACAAATTGGCTAGATTTGCTGCACACTTACCACCCAAATATCACCACTGTCTGGCCCTCAAGTCACTACACTGGCTTGAGTTTCCAAACCACCTCAAATTTACCCAACTTCTCACTATCCACTCCATTCTCAACAAACCATCCTCCTGTCCAAGTCTCTCTTCACTAGTCTCCCTCTGCACTCCCACTCGATCACTAAGGAGCTCAGATCAACATCTGATACAAATTTACAAACCTAACAAATGTTCAGGGCAGAACTTATACAACTACTCTCCAGCCATCTTCTGGAACAAGCTTCCCTTGACACTAAAAAGCCTACAACAGACCCACACTTTCAAGATCTTTCTTAAACACTACCTTACCCACCTCACAACTTGCCCCTGCAACCTCCCCCCTTGAACCTAGTACACATCTTGGTCTCTTCACACCTCTCTCCCCCTCCCTTCATCAGCCTACTATCCAGCTCATACTCCCTCCCTACTACCTATCAACCCCCATCTTTCCCTCATGCCTCCTTCCTGCCACCCTTTACCTTTATACCTCAAGGCCTGCTCTCTCCTACCTATCTCTTGTCAATAAGTACATAACTTTTCACAACTCTTCACAGGCTACCAATTTCATACTAGGACCCTCACAATTGCTAATCCATAAACCTATCTACTCATAATCACCCCTCTACACTAACTCTGCAAACTCCCCCCAAATCCCACTGCTCCTACCCCCTGCTTATCCTTCTTACATCACCCTCAACTACCCTCCATCTGCACTGACTCCATTAGAACACTAAGCTGCTATCTAACCGTATCTGTGTTAAACTCTTACTTGCCTTCCTTATTTAAATGCAATTAACACTCATAACACTATTCGTGTATTTAGCAAAACGTGTGTTCCATTATTTTTGCATTCTTCTATTGTGTATTGTGTAAGTAGCAGAATTTTTTGTATTCTTCTACTGTACATTGGAGCTTTTCTCCCCGGGCCTTGGCTGAAAAAGGGGTCTGTCCCAGTCGGACTATCCCGGTCAACAAATGTCAAATAAATACATAAATAATAAATAAAATAAAGCAAAAGCATGCATGGATTAGTAGATTACATATAACAACAGTCCAGTATTACAGAATAGACAGGGGTGGTAATTTAGAAAACCACACATCCAAAGTAGACAGTAGTCATTTAAGTTGACAGTCTTTCCATGGTTTTGGCTGTTATTTTTATGGCGTTCCTCATAAATTTTTTTGTTTTGAAATAATCATTTAGGATGGATGGCAATGAATATAGATGGATAGTTTTTTGCAGGACTAGGAGGTATGGGGGCAGGATGCCAGTGCTCTCCTGTACACGGATTCATTATCCATGTTGTTCTATGAGGTTTTGCAGCCTACATTACTGGTGCACACCATAAAACCTCACTTAGGCTCTCCATGCAGCATTGATATGCATTGCGCGTTGCCAAGAGCACATTGTGGCCATGTACACAGACACACTCCATGTAGGCTCTACACAGAGCCTACACAGAGTTTATTGAATCCTGTTGAGCAATCATTACAGTTTTAATAGTTTGTAAACAACTTACAATATCTCAGCAACCACTCAAGTTACACACATACTATCAGTCACATGTTTTTCATCTAGCTGAGAGCTGTCATATGAGGCTAAGGAGTTCTGTCTGTGTAAAAATTATATTTATATAAATAAATATCATAAAAAAAACAGTTAATATCTATTTACCTGCTCTAGACATTGGTCAAATATTAATGCAGTTGAGTTTGCCATTATGTAAGCTTTAAGATGAAATCTTTTAAAATCTTGTACATACCATGGTTTTGGAATTATTGATGCAAATATGAACAAGCAATATTTGATGCTTAGAGGCATCAGTAGAAGTTAACTGCAGATGGACCTGGAGGTGTCACTCAGATGTAATGAGTTAAAATGCATATTTTACATAGTATATGTTTGATCAATTTTTATTCAGTTTCTCTCTTTGTTGTTAATTACTTGTTATCATAAGTGATCCTGCAACTGACACTATGAAACTCCCCCCACCTGATGTCAGAATATTGGTACCCTCTGATGATGATGGCAGTGATGAAGAAGCACAGTTTGGGGGTGCAGAGATTCATTCTGACACTGATTCTGTGGCTCCCACATCCCCTGCCCATATTTCAGATGCAGTCAGTATGCCTACACATACTGATGACATATATACCTCAAAGATAGTACGGGTTGATCAGAGTAGTATGTTTACTCCAGTTTCAAAGCTGGCTGAGTCTCCTAGTAGCCATTGTGAGTGTGACATACCACACAGGGTTGTTGGTAGAAGTTATCATAGGAGGACTGCTGTCAGATGGCCACTACATCATCAGGTATTAGCCGACATGCTTTTGAAAGATCCTGCTCTTGTAGTAGCACTACCTCCATTGCACTATCAGTGCTTCAGGAGTCCACACCCGGACATGTTAGACCACATGGCTGTGGTTCTTGACATTGTTGTGATGACAGCTCATCCAGCAGACATTGTTCACAGCCAGATAGCAGCTCAAATCTAGCCATGGTTATGTAACTAGCAGTGCAGCTTCTGGCAAAGATAGTTCTCATGGTCAGGGATGATGACAGTAAACTGACTACTCTGCCATGCATGGCTCACACCTGTCCGAGATGCAAGGTGCTTTGATTGTGTTCATGCAGACCTGGACACATTAAAGTTCATCTTGCCCATACCATCACACACACACACACACACACACACACACACACACACACACACACACACACACACACACACACACACGTTATATAAATGGTTACTACTGAATGATCGCAATCTTTTCTCACTGGCCTTTAAAATTATATGCTTGCTGATAAACTGGTTTCACACTCTCACTTCACTGGAGTCAGACTTGCCCTCCTATATTACCCCCTCATTGTATAAATGTTGATGACTGGACCCTACACATTTCATTGTGACTTTGGGCTGCCTATGTCTGAGGCACAGAATGGATAACTAATGCTTGCTTAGTCAGATACTTACTTTTTTCATTATTGTTTATGCACTTCTTGACCCTCATTGTAGTTGTGGTATTATTCTTATTAATGCAGCCATAAAAGATAGTTAATACTTGCTTGCTACAGTTCTTGTGCAAATGATGCTAATATTGATTAGTTTACTGTTGATTTATGTACAGTGGTCAATTGAAATGCATGCTGTACAGTATTGGGTAGAATCATAAATGTATATTGCATAAGTAAGTCATGAGTTAATGCTCCCATTACCATACAGTTGTGCCGTGTTTCATCTTAGTGACATAAGTATGTATGATAGAAATCATTTCTATATATCTTTCTTTAAATGTGCAGCACTTACCTTATTAATACTGTCAGCTACAACATATGTACTTGGGGGTTGACTCTGTCTGATGTGGACAGAACACAATGATTACATAGTTAAGTAAAAGATGAGGACTTTGGCAGGCATCAGTTTTAATATTTATATGTGCTTAGGATCTTTGTTTTTCAATTAGGCAGTAATTTGGAGTGTTATCCTATGCCTCTTACCCAGAGACATGGTTTTCTGTACACCGACATCTGCCAGCACTATCTGCAGATGATGGTTCTTGCTCAGACTCATTATCCACATCTGCTTGAGCTGCTGGTCCTGCCTATGGTACTGGAAACTTTGGTCCTTATCCTTGCTGTCCTTGTTGAAACTGTTTCCTGAGAATTATATCATGCAACATGGCACAAACTATGAGAATGTTGGCAGAGGTGACTGGGTTGCACTGCAAGGCACTTCCTGATGTGTTTAGACACCAGAACCTTACTTTAACAAGTTGAATATATGTACAATAATATTCCTAGTTTGAGTATGGGCATCATTGTAGCCTTGCTCAACAGGGTATTGAATTTCTCATGATTGTCATGAGCCAAGATTCCGGTGCATAACCTGCATTCCCCTATTAGATGTCCTTGTGGAAAGTACAGGTCACATGTGTTCCATATGTGTGAGTCGCAGTAACTGCCTGAATTAATTGCACACATGCTGTAGATGATCCCTTGGGTATTACACAACTTGACATTTAATAGAATGGTATCCTTTCCTATTGCTGTAGCTCTTTCCTTGTTCACCAGGCCAGGCTTTTATATCTATTTGTGTGAAATCTATGGCAGCTAGAACCTTAAGGAAGTGTGCTGTGACATAGAATTGTTGCATTGTTGTTGCTCTCTCTTCTGGGGCACAAGGGAAATGGATATGATTCTTTGTGTTTTGTAGCATTACATTTAGAAACTGATGTAAGATTCTAGAAGCTATGTCATGTGACATCACTATTATGCACCCTGTGGGTCTCTGGAAAGTAGCTGCAGCAAGTATATGTAATGATACACACACATTTGCTTCCACTGGGATGGGCTCACCATGACTTCTCTTTTTCATTTTCTGGGGGCTCAGATAAGGGCAGCAGAGGTTGAGTATTGAATCTAGTATATCCCTGTCCACCCTGTATTGTTCTATAATTACTGTATAGTTCAGTCTGTGATAAGTCAAATGGGGTCTAAACACCCTTCTTTTGGTTGAACTCTGGCAGCAGCAAAAGCAGCACCATGAATTAAAGCCTGTTGCACATACAGGTTAACGATGGCAGCAGCAACCCCTAACTTTTTTTCTAAGTGTCTTTGTGGCTACATTACTAGGAGTTTTGAATTTCAGGGGAAAAGGGGGCACTGAATATAGACACTCTCTTTATATGTTCCTGAATAGCAACAGCATGCTCGCTCCGTTGATTAGCATGTACTTATGCCTTCATTAGCATATTGTGCCCTTTGTTGTCAGGGTGTGTGTAGAGTGCAGAGCTGCTTAATGAATATCATATAGTGTGCCAGTAGCAGCACTAAACACAGGCATTCATGGATCTGGCCCATTGTTTTTTGGGACTGTATAAAGAATAAAGAATTTTGGGAAAAGTTTACAAAAGAATAGAGATGGGAAAGACTTAAATTTATAAATGTGATTATAATATTATATGGGAAGTGTGATAAAGTAAAAAAATGTGATATTGATAAATTGGCTAAAGTACCATTTATGACAATATGGGTGCGGTGAAAAAATATGTGAGAATTTGTCATATAACAAGAAAATGGATGAGAATGATCTATTAACTGAAATAAGAAGATGGCTGTGGAAGATAATATGGGGAATAGAGGGTAAATATAAAAGAAAAAAGAATGAAAGAAATATAACTGTTTAGTTAAGTTCTTAACTTGTAAAGAATTTTAAGTATGAATGCAAAAAAAAAAAGAATATGTAAATAATTTGATTTCAAGGTTTTTTTCTGTGCTATAAAATTCATGTAACTGTTAATAAAGCACATCCTACTCTTTATTTTTAATAAGTGTCATAGGATTATTTACATTCACCAAAGCATAAACATTGTGCAAAATTTACATGCCTTTTTTTCAGAGCTGCACCCATTTTAGCATTGCACACAGAATGCAGCTACTTCTCCTGACAGCAAATTGATTTGAAATCTGATCCTGGGTCTGAATCTGTTTTTCCGGTTCTCTTTTCAATGTTTCCTAACTCTTTATTTGATGATACTTTTGATATAAACAGTATCTGTGGCTAAACAGGACACACATATGCCTCTGGTAATAGAAGATCATAAGGATGTATGTTTTTATGGCCAACATAAATGACTGAATTAATTTATAGTAGCTGGTATTGCAGATTCGTACTAGGGAGTGCTCCCTCTTGAGTGTGCCATATATTGCTGTAGCTCTTTCCTTGTTCACCAGGCCAGGCTTTTATATCGATTTGTGTGCAATCTATGGCAGCTAGAGCCATATGGATGTGTGCTGTGACATAGAATTGTTGCATTGTTGTTGCTCTCTCTTCTGGGGCACAAGGGAAATGGATATGATTCTTTGTATTTTGTAGCATTACATTTAGAAATTGATGTAAGATTCTAGAAGCTGTGTCATGTGACATCACTATTATGTACCCTGTGGGTCTCTGGAAAGTAGCTGCAGCAAGTATATGTAATGATACACACACGTTTGCTTCCACTGGGATGGGCTCATCATGACTTCTCTTTTTCATTTTCTGGGGGCTCAGCTAAGGGCAGCAGAGGTTGCATATTTCATCAAGTATATCCCTGTCCACCCTGTATTGTTCTATAATTACTGTATAGTGCAGTCTGTGATAAGTCAAATGGGGTCTAAACACCCTTCTTTTGGTTGAACTCTGGCAGCAGCAAAAGCAGCACCTTGAATTAAAGCCTGTTGCACATACAGGTTAATGATGGCAGCAGCAACCCCTAACTTTTTTTCTAAGTGTCTTTGTTGCTACATTACTGGGAGTTTTGGATTTCAGGGGAAAAGGTGGCACTGAATATAGACACTCTCTTTATATGTTTCTGAATAGCAACAGCATGCTCGCTCCATTGATTACCATGTACTTATGCCTTCATTAGCATATTGTGCCGATTAGCATGTACTTATGCCTTCATTAGCATATTGTGCCCTTTGTTGTCAGGGTGTGCGTGGAGTGCAGAGCTGCGTAATAAATATATAGTGTGCCAGTAGCAGCACTAAACACAGGCATTCATGGATCTGGCCCATTGTTTTTTGGGACTGTATAAAGCATAAAGAATTTTGGGAAAAGTTTACAAATGAATAGAGATGGGAAAGACTTAAATGTATAAATGTGATTATAATATTATATGGGAAGTGTGATAAAGTAAAGAAATGTGATATTGATAAATTGGCTAAAGTACCATTTGTGACAATATGAGTGCGGTGAAAAAAATATGTGAGAATTTGTTATATAACAAGAAAATAGATGAGAATGATCTATTAACTGAAATAAGAAGATGGCTGTGGAAGAAAGTATGGGGGAATAGAGGGTAAATATAGAAGAAAAAAAGAATGAAAGAAATATAACTATTTAGTTAAGTTCTTAACTTGTAAATAATTTTAAGTATAAATCCAGAAAAAAAGAGTATGTAAATAATTTGATTTCAAGGTTTTTTTCTATGCTATAAAATTAATGTAACTGTTAATAAAGCACATCCTACTCTTTATTTTTGATAAGTGTCATAGGATTATTTACATTCACAAAAGCATAAACAGTGTGCAAAATTTACATGCCTTTTTTCAGAGCTGCACCCATTTTAACATTGCACACAGAATGCAGCTACTTCCCCTGACAGCAAATTGATTTGAAATCTGATCCTGGGTCTGAATCTGTTTTCCCGGTTCTCTTTTCAATGTTTCTTAACTTTTTATTTGATGATACTTTTTATATAAACAATATCTGTGGCTAAACAGGACACACATATGCCTCTGGTGATAGAAGATCACAAGGGTGTATGTTTTTATGGCCACCATAAGTGACTAAATTAATGTTTAGTAGCTGGTATTGCAGATTAGTACTAGGGAGTGCTCCCTCCTGAGTGTGCCATATAGTGGCCATCAAATTTCTATAGTCAATGTGTTTTTCAACAGTTTCATCCCTTTTACAGTGAGAAGAAAAAATAACTTTCTCAAGTCCTGCTAAGCAATAGTATTATTTCTGAACTGAACAAACTCTTTATACAGCCTTTCACCACTTGAAAAAAGAAAGTCATTTCAAGGACAAAGTGAGATGTTTTCTTACTAGGTTATATAAATCTGTTCAATAAAGAACATTTCAAAAGTATTATCACAAAATGTTTCAGTTCCCAGATGTATTAAGGAACAGATATCAGCAGCTTAAAAGGCCAGTAGCAAAACTAATTTTTCCCAAATAAATTACATGTCAAAAAAAATCATATTTTGACTGGATTCTAAGAGTAGGCATCTGTTTTTCTTGCAGTTTAATATAACAATAAGCTTCTTCATGTCTGCCAGTACAGTAGCATATAAACACTCCCCAAACTTCATTGTCACTACCTGCACACAGTTCTTGTAAGGAGAAGAACAAAATTGTACATCAGGCAAATTATCCCCACTTGCAACAGTATCATCTATAGTCTCAGTTCCCATAATACAGTATAATGTGCATCTGTGTTTCCCTGCATACCTCAACATAACTAAAGGGAATCAAACCAATTCCTTCTCATCTGCTGAGGAAGTAGAGCAGTGCATTACCTCCAAGTATGGATATAAAAAGGAACTGTTATCAGCTGATATAAGAAGAGACAAGAGAAAAGATAACACTATCCAGATCAATAATAAAAAATAAATAAATAAATATGGCAAGATCTCTTACCACATCACCAAAAAGGATTATTGGATGTAATACAGGAAGTTTGAGGAAATTCACCAATCTGGCCAAAGGCTCCTATTTAAAATCTAAATGGTTTGAAGACTAGGCCACCAATAATAAGCTTGTCTGTTTCTCTTCTCACATGTTGAGATGAATTTACCTGGGCCAGAAATAGAAGTTAATGAGGTAGAAGTATTAAAGGCTTCTTAAAGGAAGGAAGGGACATCAGGGCCTGAATGTTGGCAAACAGAACTTTGCTTACAACCCTCCAATGGATGATGCTAGTGCTTGATAATTAGTTCTGAAAATCACCTTTGTTCATCTGGTGGCAAGAGCAAAGTTGCTGGTGGACATATAACTGATGTGCAACCACTTAATCCCCTAAGTACGAGGCTCTGTTATTATTCTGCATGCAACTAGTACTGATAATGACAGAATTTTAGTGACTTCATGGACAGGCGTACATTAGTCATTATTTTGTATTAAAATTGATGTTACTTGAGGACTGCATGTATATTTTCTATGCGATGTTGAGCATTATATTATGAATTCAAAAGCCACAGGCATGGTTGTTAAGGTTACTGTTGATCAGTTACTGAATGTCTATGTGTGGTTAACTCTATTGACTAACTAAGTTGTTTACCAAGTTAGATATCACCAACAGTAATACATTTATCCCTTTCTAGTTAGCCCCATTTGTGACTTGATATGGTCAGTTAGTGGCATACATCCAAGATATATAACTCATGTTCATTTGCATTGTTATAACTGATAGGGGAACAGAGGTTTCCATTACTCATTTTGCTGCTGTTTGAACTAGTCTCCTGACTAGCCACCTAGTCCTTGGTTGTTTCATTGAGTGTGAAGGATAAATTACAGAACTCACAGAGTATCCTATAATCTCAGCTCACTCACCACCCTTTCACATTCTGGAAGATTAACAGTCTTCTTAAAAATTCCCAGATTACCATCCAACCAGCTTCTCCTGGAAATACTTTTCTCATATTCTTATCTGTTAATGTGAGAGGAATAACCATGCAAACAGAAAAGACAGTAACTCTTCTAATCTATTGAGTTGCATGATGTCAAAATTATGTTATAGGAAACAAAAATCAAAACTAAATGCAAATTAAAATTGGTCAAACAACAGAATGGTTAAGGTATAAAAAGTTGTTTCATTTCAGCCAGATGCAGGGCATTTACTCATAGATAATTTATTAGTATTCATAAAAGAGAAATATCAGATAGACTCTAAATGGGAACTGGCAAGCATTCTTATAAAAAAACCCATAAAAGAGCTATTCTACTTGGGATTTTCTACACACCTGTTTTGGGTGTTATCTACCCGTTGATTCAGTTTTACTCTTCTCTGTTTACCCTTAAAGATACAGCTGACTATAACATTGTTGGAAGTCAGCACAGTTCCGGAACCCTTCAAGGACAGAATCCCAGCAGGTAAGGTGTAGGCAAACTGAAGCATCTATACAATTAAGTACTATTATGGCAGAACCTGATTTAGTAGATAGCCAGCAAGAATTGTGTCTAACTGAAATGGACTACATGCAGTATATTTAACTTGTCTAGGACACTGATTTCTAGTATCTACTCATTTGAGACCATCCCCACTATTTGGCCTTACCACTCCACACTTATTATGTTCCTTACTTTTCCTAGTGCAGGCCATCTTTAGGAGGTAGCCTGTGGTTCACTATTGGTAATCCAATAACAAATGGGAGGTATCAGTATGGGCATTACAGAACTATGCTAAAGTTACAATAAAAGACTAGCTAAACAGTTAGTAAAAAAAAAAAATAGAAACAAGAATTAGTAAAACTGGAAGGCAGTTTCTTGGTTAAAGAGATAGAGATAGAAAGTTCAGAAGGTAAGGATGCACTAAGAAGATCCTGCTTACCAATATTAAGATGGATAAAGCCCAGAACCATCATTTTAACTATATGCATATTCAGGAGAAAAGGGATTTTAAAACATTTTGGAGCTAAAGTTATCATTTCACAGAAGTGTATTACCCAAATGGTGCAAGAGAAAGAGCCAGAGGAATGTCCATATCTGTACTGCTGGGGGAAAATAAGGTATTGACATCCAACTACACTTGCAGTGTCAGTGCTAGACTAAATAACACATTCATCCTTTGGTGACAAAGACTGAGGGTGAGGGTTGTATCCACATACAAGGTAGATGGATTGTTGAGAATGCAGTGCAACATAAGGGAGGTGCTGCACTCCTGCGTATTTCGTACTTTTGATAAGATGTTAAACCATGGCCCCATTGGCCTGAGTTGGTAGTAGTTTAGGAGAATGTAAAAGATCCCATGGCACCTACTGAAAAGAGCAGAGGAAATTCCCTAATGCCCTGACCAAATTTCCCTTTGTGGTTCATATGTAAGTTCTATGCTAGCTGCCCTTGCAGACCATTTTAAGCCTATCCACTTTCCATTCAAAGGCAAGTATTAGACCTTGTACTTTGTGTCTGTGAGGTAAACACATTGACCATTATGCTACCTCCAACCCTAGTATTAACACCACTTTGGTTCTCCTCTGAAAAGATACTACTAGGCTAGTGGGACTAACTTGGTCAACAACAGGATGAAAAAAATAAAAAAGAGAAAGATGACTGCCATTTTGACTCAGGGGTATGCACATTCGAAAGGTAGTAGTATATGTCTAGGTCTTTGAGAGCTTACAGTAATTATTGTACACATTAAGCTTAACTAAAGTAACAGTTCAGGAAATAAATCAAAGAGCAAAGCCAATTTACAAACCAAAATGTATCACTGTGTGGAAAACCTGACACTTGGTAATGCTTCCAGTATAGATGGACTGGTAGGGGAATTTTATAATGAATTTTGGGACCTCCTGTATGACATACTAATGGGATTTTATAATGGGTATGAGGAGAGAGGACAATTTCCTTTAAAATCTCTAGAGACTAAGTTGCTGATGTTTCTTAAAACTAATAAACCAGTTTCACCCAGTAGTAACAGACCTATACCAATACTCCAATTAGAATAACATTTCTATGTTAAGATCCTAGCAAATGGGATAGTAAAGATTTTTCCTAACTTATCTCTACCTTTCAACAAATTTATCAAAAATGCAGCAGGAAACTAAGACCTCATTAGAACTTGCATCAATATTCAATGCTGGGTTTGGTACAATAATAGAGGTGAAGCTGTCATTGTAATAGTTTTTAAAAATGCATCTGATATGATTGGGTGGGACTTCATCTGGAGTTTACTTCACTGCTTCAAATTTCCAAAGGAATTCATATTACAACGTTAACTACTGTACAGTAGCCCAGCAGTGATCATCCCCACCAGAAGTACACTTTCCCCAACCTTACATTTTCAATGGGGATTAATGCTCCCTTTCACTAATTTTGTTTACCTTATTCATGGAAATCTACATTCAGTATCTGAATAGGAAGATATAGGAAAACATAGTTCTTCTACCAGTAAGGGATGAAATAACATTCACATGGTTTATGAAGGGTTGTGTGATTTGAGCTACCAATCCCTATGACTATTATCATAAGGTCATTTCCAATATCAAACAACTTGAATCTTTCTTAGGACAAGGTTTCATAAACAAAAGCAGTGATTTTTCACTTACCAGCAAAGATGAAGGACCAACTACACCTCCCTAATAACTCCATGCAGTGAAAATGAGTGCTGGAGTGCAAATATTTAGGAGGTCACTTAACCTTCAAGCCAACCAAATAACTGAAGCGAGCTGTAGTCCCCTACTTCATCAATTCTGGGGTAAACCAGAATGCTGGAAAATAAACTCCTTACCCCTTTTTCACCAAAAGATAGCCAA
This sequence comes from Protopterus annectens, assembly GCF_019279795.1. Taxonomy (NCBI): domain Eukaryota; kingdom Metazoa; phylum Chordata; order Ceratodontiformes; family Protopteridae; genus Protopterus; species Protopterus annectens. Next base: position 1,934,969,310 of record NC_056726.1, read on the forward strand.
GATGTTTATCTTCCCAAAAATATTATTCATGATGAGACACAGCCAGCATCTATAAGGTTCATCACACCTTGAAAAGTTTCAAGATAACTAACTTTCTCTGGGATAGTAAACATTCAAGAATAAATAGGAAAAAAAAATGTTCTCTAGATGTTAGGAGGTGTGGGGCTACTCAACCTTAAGATATACTTTGATGCTGTATCGAAAAGCAAATGAATTAAGTCAAGATTCTACCCATGACCCATCTGGCTTAACCTGGCACTTAACATGACTAGCTCACATACAAATAATTCTGAAAGGTAACAGGATGCAAACATAATATGGGACCCAAGAGGATAGGAATGATGGGTAGAATGTAAATTATTCTACTGGAGGAAATATAATTGTCAGAGGATCTTATGGCATATTATTTGGGTCACTGGCAGGTACAAAACTGATGGAAAATTTGTCCATTGGCCTAACTGGGTAAATTCAGGGATTTCCGTCTTTCTTGACATTCATTCCATAGATATGAATAAATTGATTGATTTAACAATTTAAAGACAATAATGGGGAGACCAAACTGTTTTACTGACAATATTTACAGAATAAAGATATTTTACTGAAACATCAGATCAAGGGAAGCTTTGGAATCCATGGGGTGATACAGTTTCCGAAGAATAAGAAACTGTTTTCTGAAAGTAACTCATTAAACCTAAGTTGAAAGAATTTCACAGGGATCCTTTTTTGTGGGTGGGGTTAACCTTACTGTTTTCTCTAGAAAGATGGAACAGTTTGTTATCAAATGCACAAACATACCTGGAGTGGGTAAAAACTCTTAAACATAATCCCCCACCCTCTTTGCTTTAGTTTGATATGTTTAAACTGGTACATCTTTGGCAACATTCCCCAACAAGGTTACTTTAAAGAGGTTAGTCCACATCTAACACCTGGTGGCAGTGTGTGTGCAGGTTGATGCTGAATATATTCAAATGATCTGGAACTGCTCAGTGGTGTACAGCAAATGGTTAGCAGTCATCAAGGCAATACAATAGGCTATTAGATATAGTCCCCCTTATTACACATACTCCATGTTCTGGCTGCTGGGTATTTGGCCTAAAATGTTTGCACATACTCCTCACTATATACCTGGATAGGATTGAGTGCCTAATATTCATAGAGTTCCTCTTCAATTACTAGAAGAGCTCCCCGGCTGAGTGGAATACACCATTCTCAAAACACCTTCATAAACATACTACTTGCCCCTCCCCCACACACATAATGGTGAATGTGATTCATTGTGGTCAGTCTTTCTCTATATGATCTCTTTAGGAAATGCAAATTAGTGCTCCACAAAACAAAGCCCCAGCCTAGGACAGACTATATTCATGCTTAATTTCATAAACATTCTAGTTGCATCACAGAAGATATAATTACCTGGTTGCTTTAACCCCATGGATATCTTTCAAGACACAGAATACCTGAGTTGTACATATCACTTGGCTTTTGATGACACCCTGGTGAGCTGGAGATGTCATACTTTGGAATTCTACCTATCTGTAAAATGATTGAACATATAACAATGTAATGGTGTTACATGCAAAGAAAACCCTGAACACAACTCCTTCAGATTCCACAAAATTGACATCGTAAAAGACACCCATCTAGATTGCAATCTCAATGAGACTGGAGATAAAGGAGATAGAATGCCAAGTAAGTCTGCAAGCAAGGAAAACACCTGGCTTTAACACAGCCAAATGTATTAACTGCATCCTTAACCTCAGTAAACTCGCCCATAAGATGTTTGATTAAGTGTTACTTAGATTCAACTACCAGGCTACAAATGACCTCATCACAGTCCCCAGCCAACTAAACTTTTCTCCCATGGATTGTCCGGCCACCAAGACCAAGGATTACCAACTTATGGATCCCCTCACCCTGGTCATTCCAGACCCTATTGAACACAAAGACCATACCTGAACAATGTAATCTGAACACCTGGGATAGTCTTCAGAAATGTGCCAGTTTAACTTCAGTAGATTTTGATTGATCATACTAATTACAGCAGAACAAAAATCCTCTAGACTTTACATTCCACTGCAGGAAATTCATAACTTTAAATTTCAATGTTTACTACTTTCTTTTCCGCATCCACTTAATATGGTAGTTAGACAGCAATGATGAAGTAATGATTATTATGCATGGTAGTTAGACAGTTATAATGAAGTAATGTTTATTACACTAACTAATTTGTAATTTATTTGAGAATGATAATTTATCAGATTTTTTTCTATTCAAACTAAGCTTTATTTTGATTGGAGATTTTATGCAAACTAAGATAAATTACAGTTCCAGGATGAGCCACTTGGCTCTGGAAACCATAAGAACAGTGTTATCTACCATACTGAGCTAATTATTCTCCCTTTTCCAGCCCCAGTATTGCACTAAGCCCTTCCATTGCTCTCAGGGGAACAACAGGCTCCCCACTCTTGACTCATGCATAACCAACATAATAACACGTCCCTGTTAATCTGCTAGAGCTGTTAACTGAAACTGGTAACTCACACTACACCTAAGCATCATTTTAAAACCCATATCCAAGCTGAGAGCTCCCATTCGCTACTTAAAAGTCATACATGACTGCACAAACCCGAGCCTAGTTTGGGACCCCTAATCCCAAATCTTCTGACATTTTAATGTGGTCCTTTCATATTTTAGTTAAAAGAGTCACCCACCAAGATGTCTCTGTCCAGTCATGAGCAATTCCGCAATTTATAGCCCCCAACCCGGGGGCAACCTAGGATGCACTGCTCCTCTGAGATATAGATTACTGGACATGCCCTCTCCATTTTCTTTAGTTGATGCTAACATTATAGAAATTCTTTTGAATATTAAGTGTCTCTAAAGTCATAGACAGCTTAATTCTGGATGTAGCCCATAGGTAAGGATCCATGGCCATGTGGCTGACTACCCCTTTTTACAAAAACAACCTCAGTGACCTTAGATCTCATTTTACATCAGGTTTTCCATTAGACTATCAGCTCACCCGAACAGGGAGTCTCCCTCAGGAGAACAATGAAAAACAACCTGATATAATACTTTACTAACTATGGCCACTTTACTCCATGGCATAGAGACTGACCAAAACTAAAAAATATATCAGGCTCCCTCACATTAAACACATCGCATACAAGACTTCTCAAGCCAGAAAATATATAGTACTCTCTATCCGCTAACCTTCTAAGGTGGTCTAGGTACTACTTATGGCAAGCACTCCACCCGCACAGATATCTCTGACCCCTTTCTCTCCCCATCCAGCTTTTGAGCAATTATATCCCACAAGCCAGCCTAAATTTTCTTAAACTCTCTGGCTGTTTATGCCTCAGGGACCTTAAATCACTAAAACCCTCCTGTGTGATTTATGGATTCTTACATGCCAATATAGGATTTCTGTTCAGTTGTAAACTTTTGTAAAAGACTCCAACAGTTATAATCAATGTTTCAGTCCTTGGAAAGGTCCTGCACAAATGTGGTGATTTACCCAATAGTAGTTCACTAGACTTCAAGTCTGACAAATTTCTCTGACTCTAGATCCATGCTAATTACTGGTTTTGTAATATACTTTCAGTTAACCTCATTAGAACAGTACATCAGCCTACAACCTAGGTAATGTTCTTATCTCTGGCTAAGGCACACTTATGTACACAGTCTGAATAATACCAAGCCCCCCTTTTGGCATAACATGTGTTACTCATAACCCCTGGCCCCAAAAAATCCCACAAAAAAGGAAGCAGACCATTTGCACATGACTCTATTTTTGCTTTCCCTAGCAAAGCTAATTAGATACAAAACTTGGCTCCAGATTCCTCAACATCATGGGCTCCTCATGAGTTTCTCATTCTAGTCAGAACACAAGGAAGCCAGGAAAACTCCCCCCCATATAGCTCATACTTCTATCCAAAAAGTGGGCATTTATCAACAAAGATCAATTTTTGAGGGTCTGCTTCTCTCATAATCCTCCTGGGCTTCATATTAGTAAGATGACTCCCACTAGTGGCCCCAGCATAAATCACGAACTTAAAACACCCTCTAGATATCAGACTATCAGTATCCCATCAGATGTATGTCTTCCATACCCCAAGGCAATTTAAATAAATAAATAAAAAGCTAACATAGGTTTTAATAATGAGAAAACTTTAAAAGTTGGCATTTACAGAATATTTTAACAATATTTTTCTACTACTTCTGAGCACAGCTCCTACAATTAGCATGGCCAAAACAGCCACCTAAAATGTGGGGCAAACCTAATTTGTACAATGTACTCCTTACACATTTTCTAATCCATTCCAGGTTTACTGTCTCGTCAACCCCCTGTCCATTTTCCAAATGGAGGATACAAATCATAACCCCCTCCAAGTGATTAATGAAGACATGCAATGCTACAGTGCCTGAAAGAAAAATTGTGAAATGGAATTGAATGAAAAAACTGTATTAATTTAAAATATTCTGAAATATGATACAATATAAAATATCCTGGCAGACTGGCAGAAGTAGTTTTACAAAAACTTTGCAGAACTTTGAAAATAATAAAATAAGGACTATTTCATTTTGGATGAATGAATGCTCTGTTAATCATTTCTGTTTAAATGGTTTTGTTTAAAAAATATTTCTATGGGATAATAGTCACAATGTTTATTTTTATATTATATTAAATAAAAAATGAAATGAGAGATGGTATAATTAGCCCACCCACAATCTCTCTGCACATGGTCCCTGATTAATAAAAGCAGACCTGGACCACCAATGTACTTCAACCTTGTTAGCAGGGGAAGTAACGTCTTCAGACCCATCCCAATGAACTGACAATAAATAGCTGTTATCTGACAAAGTACACTCAGTCTTCAGAGCAGCACTCATCTGCCAAGTAAAGGAATTATTATTTCAAAAGAACTGAGTAAGAGTCTTTTTATCAGAGCAATTATTATTTCAAAAGAACTGAGTAAGAGTCTTTTTATCAGAGCAGATAACTGCCTTTCTTTGCAGTACAGAAGAATGCAACCACTGACAGGAGCAAACAATCCTCCAGAAACCAACAGGGACTACTCATAAACAGAAAAATACCCCCCCCCCCCCCAAAGATATAGGAACACTTGAGTTCCTTCAGGTACAGCATCCATCTGGCAAGTAAATCACCATGTTTAAGCAGTGATATTCAAGGTATGGAATGCCATATGACCAACCAACAAATCTGCTTTGTATTTAAAACTGTTCAGGATGTCTGATTGTGGTACTTATTATTTCATTTCCCAATTTTGCAATGGAATGAAATCCTTTCTAAAAGTCCCATCCTGTGATTAATATCTGTTGATGGGATATGAATGTCGTGAATGCCATGTAGCTGGTTTGAAAATGTCATGCTTGTTCTTTCCTAAATCACATTGTTAGAACTGGTATATGCCCAGATTAAGTATGCCCTAACAAGCCAATAACAAATACTATGGAAGTCTAGATATTTTACACAACTCCCATAGATTAACCCTCTTAGACACCAGATATGCATTGTTAAATACTTCTGAATTTCTGACAGATTCTTAATATCCTTGCTCATGTACGAGGAAGAACCATTATTAATGCTTATATACCTAATATGCCATAAAGTATATCATTGTTTTAATGGAATTGAGTATATTATTAATGGTTAGGTGAATGTATTATTAATAGTTATATGGCGCAGAGTAAATTATTTATACTCACATGCCACATACTATATCATTCATGCTTATATGGGATAGGGGGGATCATTACTAATGCTCATATGACACAGAATATACCTATTAATGATTTTATGACTCAGAGTATATTATCAATGCTTTTGTGGCACAGAGTTAAATAGCCTCAATACATCTGAGCCTGTACTCGGCACTCCTGCTATGTATGGGATAGCACTGTGCAAACTGACAACTCATACTGCTTATTTTACAGTTACTACACTGTACCGCTCCAGTTTTACAGGGATGCTTATTTTTTTCTACATCTGTGCAGTAGCAAAACCACATGAAATAAAGTTATATAGCATGAGTGCTTGGAGACAACAGCATGTTAGGTGAGTTGTACCATATACACTCTTAGATGCAAATCTTCATTGCTTTATACTTCAGAAACACTCAGTATTATGAAGCCAAGTAACACAGTATGAGTGTGTCTCAACCTTACAGTCTGGGCTTCCAGTTGTTGTACAAAATGTATACGTTCTATTAATGCTGCTGATACTTGTACAGGTAACAGTTACCTAAATATTAGGTCAGGGATGTTATGTAAAAGTCATAGATCCAGGTAAATATACTAAGGTAGGAGACTAAAACGTTATGTGATGAGAAATAAAAATATCCAATTTTATCTGTTGACATTTATACACATCACTGACAAAAACACCAGTTTTACTGTTAGTTCTAATATAGAAAGATAGATAGACAGGGACACAGTTAAAAAATAAAAAAAAACAAATAGGCAAATAAATCTTCATTATGAAATCAGGACAGCATGAATGCAATTAAGTTCTTACTTGCCAGTAAAATGCAGAAATTCTCTGCAAAATAATAAAGATGAGTTACTTTGTTTTATTTACATTTAGTCTAACTCCATAGTTCACCACATAATGTTGTTGATATAATAATGTTGTTTTATGTCTCTAGAGTGGGCACTTGCTTTACCTCTGATACTGTTTAGGTGATGGAGTTCAAAGAACGCTGGGCCATTCAAAGCACAGAAAGCTAAGCAGAGCTCACACCTCATAAACCCATATGACACTGAGTAGTGGAGCAGGGATTTTAGTCTATTAGAATAGCTAAGGTTACTGAGTCCTGAAATCATTTTTTGGTGAGGAACAGTTCTTTTCGGCTAATTTAGGTGCTTAGTGAGGCACATGCCAAAGAGGTAATTATATTTGTTAATGGGCTTAATAAGAAAGGAATAGAATGAATGTACAAATATTTGGACATAGAGAAGATGCCATGAAGTTTATCTCTATGTAAACTAGTAGTATATCTGAGATCTCACATCCAGGCATACAGGGTACTAACTGTATACCCCAGCTAACCTGAATGACTATAAAAACTTTTATATAGAGTAATCATAGGCAGTTACCACACATGCAAGCCAGGGTGGCACTGTTGATGAACATCCCACTTTCCTTCAATCATCCAGTGCACTACCTGGTTAAGTGACGACTTTAAAATCCCACAGCAGGCAAATGGAGGCTAAGGGAATCAAACTCTGAACTATAGGAAGCACATTATTAACTATTCATAAACTTAATCCTCTGCTTCATCTGCCAGAATTAAGCATCAATACCCATGAAGGTCAGGATTGAACCCTTGATCCTAGAGATGAAAAATTGAAACTTTAACTATTAAGCCAAAGTATTCTTTATGCATATTCCTTGTTCTTGTGTAATGAGAGACAGACAACATCCATGTACAAAATGCCAAATACCACACACTGTGCTTAATGTTGACATTCAGTAGCCATAAATCACCTAACACTCACTCCTAGTGAAGAAAGTTCTTGAGTAGCATTTCATCTAAAATTCCCACTACAAATTAATATATTTAGATATAAATGCATATCATCTCCAGTTGAATTGCAAAAGAACTTCACAGCTATTTAAGTGACATCTCTGAATGACAGTGTCTGGGGAATTATGAAAAGTGCTCTAATAAATCATCATAGTGTAAACAATAGCATGCTGGGAATTATACTACTGGAATATATTTGAAGAAAATAAAACAAATGAATACCTGTCAAATGTTCTCTTTAGTACCTTCAGGTAAATAGCTGCAAGTATTTCCATTAATTCTTCTTTTGGCTTTTCCTGGTTAGGGGTTGCCACAGCGGATCATCTGTCTGCTTATGATTGGCAGTGGAGTTTTTACAGTGTTGAGTTGCCAGCCTGGCACCCAACCTTCCACACAGGGCACACACATACCTAGGGCCAATTTAGAGTGTCCAATCCACCTACAGCATGTCTTTGGGAGGAAACCAGAGCACCTGGAGGAAACCCTCACAACTACATGGAGGACATGCAAACTCTGCACAGAAGGCACCCCAGCCGAAGATTGAACTGGAGAACCTCTTGCTGTAAGGTGGCAACGATAACCACTGCACCACCGTAGCTGCCCATAAGTGTTTCCTTTAATGTATCATATAAACTACTGTTAATAAAATTTCAAGAGGAAATTTAAAATACAACAATTATTTTTTTGCCTTGGAGGACAAACATATTTGTAGTTCATTTCAATTAAATACAAAGGCTCATCAGAACAGTTAAATCTGAAGGTGTATTAGCACCCAGTTTCAGCACTGCTGTGTGTCAATCCCTACCTTAGAGCTCATTCCCTCCTCTATTCAGCCAGTCTGTACTAACAGCTTCTAAGCATTAGATAAAACAGTATTACATAAGGAAATGATCAACACAAGGAAGCAGTGCTAGCTTCTTACTAAATCCAGAAGATAGACTAAGACCACCAGTATTTTAGTCCCCTCACCTCACATCCATAAAAACATGGATGGGAATACCTGAATTCAATTCACAGATAAAGTGAAACTCTCTCCTTGAACAGAAATCTATACTTTTCAGCATCTTTATCTACCAGCTGTCTAGAGAGGAAAATGGTGTCAATCGATGCTTCTTAGGTGTAGTCTTCAAGCTAGAAAGAAATGGCATTTGTCTCATATTTAGTCTGTTCTGATATCATCAGCCATCAAGAAACATGTGGAAGCATTATATCCACTATGATTCATCACATGTTTGATCATCATGAAAACATCTATAGTTCCAAGAGGTTGTGTCCCAACATAAGTGACACTGCAATGAACCAAAAAACACATAAGACTTCTTTTTTGCATGGGGACAAGCCTTCCATTTCCACCAAAATAGCTCTTTACATCTCTCTCTTTACCAACTCTGAGTTCATACAAAGTCAGTGAAGAAAAGATAGAGAAAAATAAATAAAACTCACATGTTCCATCCTTTCTGAGTCTAGCATAGCAAAACATCTGTGACTCAACCAATGCTAGCACTCTGAAATGTTAACCACAGCAATCCAAAGATCTTTCTGTAGTGACATTCTAAAACTCGTTCAGTTAATGAGCAACAAAAATGTACATTTTCCAAGGTGCACTGTTTTTGCAGTACTGCGTATACTTCATTCCCCAGGAAATCTAAGCTTGAGTCAATTTATGAATTTGCATAAAGCATACATTTAAAAGGAATAGCTGAGGAAGTACCAGACTTTACCAATTTTTATACCATATCTTTAACAGGAAAATAACAGCTAAAATCATCTAATTTCAATCTTACCTTATTCATGGATATATTTTTAAATCAAAATTGTTTCATTTCCAGCAGAACATCATTGATACTATTCAAGAAACTATGCACAAATCAATGTTGCCCCAATCTCACTCAAGTCACAAAGAGCTTGGACTCAGCACTAATGTTTTTATCCATAATACTTATACAGCTGACCCATCTTTTTCCTATCTATCCTATTAGATGTTAAGCATGGAACACAGGGCAGCCAGGTGACCACTTAAATTATGTTTAGCCACTCAGATTTCTATGAGTATGATATATCCATGGTATGTCAGGTGGTATGCCAAATGCACTTTGATATTTTACATAAGGCTCATACAAATGCCAGTTTTGCAATGTGTGGGTTTGTATTTGTCACCTGTGCAATGGTAGTGGTATACAGGATGGTGTGCTTTGAAGATATGTGCTGTTGCTGGAGCTTCTACTAATGCAGTCTCCTCAGCTCCCTCATATTACTGTATCCAGTTTCTAATATTTATGTAATCTGGAATTGAAAGAAGGATCTGCTGAAGTAGGATCTGCTGTGTGGCCGTATAACAGATGTTTAGTGATAGTGTGTTGTACAGCTCTGTGATGCAGAGTCTGAGAAAGGAAAATGACAGTATGAGTACAATTCTGAACCATCAGATGACTTCAGAATATATGATGGGTCAAGAGTTCTCATACAAGGGATACACTGATTCTATAAAAAGAGTCGGAACCACATTATACTACTAAAGGGGATATTGCTGTGGCTCTTCCAGAATGGGCAGTCCTGATACTAGGACATCACTTTTTGAGGAAACATCAGCTGTGTTTGCTCTCTATTGTGTGTATATAGGGGTGAAGTAGTTCTTTTCCTCATGGATGCACCCATGTATGTACTTATCAAGGGGCATCACATGTATATGCAGGAAACACAGATTAGGTATACTGCACTGCAGCCAAGTGTCACACTTCTAACATCAAGCAGAAGTCATTTCTTGCAACATGAAGGTATGAATTCCAGACTGTCACATACAAATGCATCCCTTATTCTATTTCTTTAGACCCAATTAGTTGCAGGCACGATTATGCTGCTGGCCATGGATAATGTGAACAGCAATGTCATGAACCTAGCACAGTTGTCCACTATTCATTAGTAATTTGTTAGGTAAAGCATGGGATCTTTATAAAGCAATTCATGTTGCATTCAGATTACAGCCAAAACAATTTTTGTGCTATTGCAGAGCTGTCCCATATTGGCTATGGCATTGCAGAGCACCCCCCCAGAAATCAGACAATCTATACCATATGTGATCCAGTGCAAAGATCTGCTTCACTCATCATCACTGGCTTCTATGGCCATCCCTAGCCATCATTTGACATTATTACTGAGTGTTTCTGTAGTCATGTCTCTGCTTGAGGCTGGTCATATGCATTGTATTGATAATGAACCAGAGCACATAGAAGGAATGGTGGTGGGTGCCCAATATGTGTGGTGGGTACAGTCATGGTCAAAACCATAAACAATTAGAGACTGACAAGGCAACATGAATGTCTTTGTATCTGTATGTTTCTTTTTTGTTTGTCTTTGCTAACATAGTTGTATGTGAGTTGTCAGCATTGCAATGTATTGTCCCTGGCATGCACCGTCAGCCATTCTGCTTGCCTTTTCTATTGTAAATCCTATTTGAACCATGAATTCATGTCCCCACATAAGACTACAATTCTTTCCAGGCATAACTGGTATTCATTTGAATATTTGGATGTTTGTGTCTTACAAATAATAATGCATCTAGTCTACTGAATCTTGACATGCTGTGCTGTCATGTGTGCTACATTAAAGAGCTGTAACATACGTTATCTGAAGCAGTAGAAGATACCACATTTAGAAGAATCTGAGTAGTTGAAGAGTTTCCCACAGTACTTAGGCTATCAAACTGGATAACATGCCAAAAATGGTGATGGTTTTGGAATTTCCAAGATGCCATGCTTAATATGCCATTTAAATGCTGTTTTTACAGTTTTAATGGTATTTATTGTTCAAAAACAATTTACATTTATTTATATTATACATTTTAAGTTGATGTTTCAGAAAATGCTCCAACCAGAATACATTGTACAGTGCACTGCACACTTTCATTTCCAATGGGATGGCCCACCCGTGGATATCACGGGGTCCATATATCAGTTAATATTTTCAGTGCAACTGTGATCTTTATATGATACAATGTAAACCTAGGCATCTATCACCTCTGTTACTTTTGCCACTCTGTTATTCAGCTACAATAACAATATCTAGTAGTATCAAGGATAGAGAAGAGGCAAAAACTGACTTAACATACCTTTCCAGAATAACATAAAGAGCTGTGGAACTATATTATGTGCACACATTTACAGTGTGATTTACTTAACTGGATTTCTTTTTATGGTTGATTGGTTCATCCTATTCATTTTTTTTGCATTACTTAAAAATTGTAAACAGCCTTATTATAATCTGCTTTTACTCAGTGATATTATAATGAAGAACATAAATATCCTTATTATAATGCCTTTGGCCAATATTATACTGGATTAAGTGATACATTCTTTTAACACATTTTTTTCTGAATTAGAAATGAATGCATGCAATAACATTGAGTATAAGGTCCTTTTGCTGATTTGCAAGTGTTTTTAATCTAGTCTGTATTTAAGTTGGTCAATAAACTTGTCAGGATGACACCAGCACAAATGTCGAAGAAATGATTGCTTCATACTAAAACCCCATCGACCGTAACAATGTTTAGTGGCTTAGATTACAAGCAACAAATAACTATGCAGTGAACAAATAATCACTGTGTCCTATATCATCTCAAGAATACCCACAGAGGATTCTTACAGATAATTAGTGCCCATAAAAGAATCATCAAGTGCCATATTTTTGTCATGGTTATCTTTCAGTAATTTAGTTTATTATTTAAAGCATTACTTGAAATTCCTGAGTAAAGCTATCAAGATCCATTCTGTCCTACTTCAAACACTTTTGTGATGATTGTTCAGCTGCTGTTATATAAAAATCCCCACCTCATTTCAATGTCTACAGTCATAAGGTTATGCAAGGACACTATTTAATTTGCCCTATTAAAAACCTACCATGTAAAAAAGGTGGTTCTAGCTATAGTCCTATGTTTTGACAATATCATGAATTATTTAGAACTAAATACTTTTTTAAACAAAAAGCTGCATGTATGAGGAATTATGTGAGTGATGATTCAGCTGAGTTAAAATTAGAGTAATAAGAAATTTATAAAAGGCAAATTTAAATAATTCTTTTGTATGCAGCTGATATTATGAGCGCACCTGCAGTGCCTGTTAATAATAATATTTCACAATTAATGTGAAAGAGCTTTATAAAATGATTCATGGATTTGCATTCTCTGTTCAGGATATCCTGTGTACAAAGAATAAAACTGTCAGGTATAATTTACCATTTGCTAAACACCTAGAAAAATGCTTTTGTTTATACCAGTGTTTTCTGAGTCATTACAATAATAATGAAAAATTGTGAACAAACATGTCTGTAGGAAAACTCGTCTTGAACTAACTGATAAAACCCACTATTTGAATATGCAACATTTTAAAATAAAATATGAAGTGAGTTTAAGAGAAGAGTGAAACGTAACTTCTCCTTAACATTTTCTGTGCATGTCAAATGCGTATTTTGAATATTTCGTCTGTTAGGAAAAGTCTCTAGCTGCAAGGACATTTAAGAGTAACACTCTAAACACTAGGACTGCTATTTGCACAAAAGATTCCTAAGTGTTTTTAATTGTTTCATTTATTTAAAGGTGGCAATTAGGAAAGTCAGAATGGACATATCATCTTATGGGCAGAGGCTTGCAGAGGAAAAAAATAGTATTATTAGATAATTCAGAAGACATAAGGTTAAAAAAGAGTAAAGCATATCCCGTTAAAATAAAGCAATTCAAATTCAGTATGAGGATAGAAACATCGAACAAATGGAACAGACAAGTCATGCAAGTTTTAAAAATAGCAATGCCAATACAATTCAGTTTACACTCAAGATCCATGTGTGCCAGAGAGATAACTGCTACAGGCCTACTATTCATATTAAAGCTCTTTGAACAAAAACAGTTTATCAGAAGATCATATGGGGAAAGAAAAAATATATACAGTAAACTCTCAGTTAATCGGTAGATGTTGGATAACTGTAGTTTCTGGTTGCTTGAGAGTTACTATTAAAAACAGGCATGACTAATACTGTACCCCATACCATACCATACCATACCATATCATGCCATGCCATGCCATGCCATAACAATGTATTGATTTGATTTTAATATTGAAATACAGTAATTAAAATCATGTCTGGGGGGAAACAGAAAGTGCAACAAATGAAAATTCAATTGAATTCTTCATAATGTACTGCATTTCTTTGATTTTATTTTGCTGGTTGCTTAAGAGTGCTGGTTGCTTGAGTTCTGGTTAACTGATAGTTTACTCTAGATGATGGGGAAGGACAGTGTTAACTGCTATCATGATGGCAACTTGAATTCAAACCTTCTTGTTGCAAGGGAACCAAACTCCTAATAAAGCAGCAGCAGTGATCATAAAACTATACTACTATTATTATTATTATTATTATTATTATTATTATTATTATTATTATTATGTTTGTAGGACCGATTGGTAGTTCTACTGCTTTGAAGAAACAAGACAAATTTGCAATATATTTTGAGTTTTGGTCCAACATGGTGATAGATGGCTGCATAGACAAAATTCATAGCATACCTCTCAACCTGGAAACATCAAAAATTTGGACAAGGCCCATGAAAAATAGGTACAAATCTGTATGCTGATTAACATAACATTTGCATACATAATTATGTAACCCCACTCACTCCTATGGAATTGTGGGATACCAACTTTCAAATCCAAACTGAAGAACAGACAACTAAAATATGACACCAGAGTCCCCCTGCAGCCATTCTAATCTTCCATTACCTGGCTATTTCGTCCCATTTACCATAAACATTAATGTCCATACTGCTTTACTTCTACAATGATTATTTGGATTTTATTTTTACATTTTATAGCACAATTCACAAACACTAATAGACAAAAGCTAAACAAAGCAATAATGTTTCAAAATGAAAACAGACTTAGCATTAATACATCTCTGCCCTTGAAACTCACATTCATTGAAACATCATTGAAACCCACACTACATCCAAAGAAAATGCATCTGGCCAGTGGTGGAATTTTTACTTCAAGTACTGACAAACCCTCTCCTACATTTATCCTGATGCATCAAAACTATCATTGTAATCCAGATGCTGTTAACTGGCCACTCTTGCTTCTCCACTGTCTGCGGTGGAAAAATGTGTTTTATCTTGAATGCTGGAAAATGTACTGTACTTGTTTAAAAAAAAATTCTTATAATGCAGCACAGAGCATAATTATGATTTTCTGTTCCTAAATTTGGGTTAACGATAGTTTGTGCTCGAGGCAAAAATACCCTTGTGCATGACATTTTCTTACTTCTGTATCTGTAGCTACACCTTTGATTTGTTACACCCACCCCCTTTAAAAGTACAACACAGTACACTATTAGCATTTAACAATGTATCTACATACTGGGGAAGTAGAACCCATAGCCTTCTGCATCAAAAGAAAGTGTTTAACCTGTTATGCTATTAATGCAAGCAGACTCAGCATAAGCAACACTAAACATATTTTCCCCTGAAGCTCTCAGCTCCTTATAAAATCCACTAGACACTCAACTGTATCTCTCAACTTTGCAGCACAAGAAATATGGAAAAAGCCAAAATTTATTGGGGAGGGGCAAAAGCCCAAAAACCAGGGACACATTTTAAACATTGCTTGTATAATTTTGGAAAGCTGCTAGAATAAAATGTTGTGTTACCTTACCACCATCGATTCATTGCCAAATTTTGAACCCATGACCCTGTCCACTACAGTCAGAGCAACATACCACTATGCCAAATCAGCAGTTTTCTGAACTTAAATGGCTATCATTTAGTAAATTCAGTACTCACGTCTCACCATAGCTCTCAATGTCTTAGCACAAAAAAACCTATACAAAGCCAATAATGGGGGAATACAGCTCCAAACATAGGGACACATTTCAAATACTAAGCTTATAAACTTAGAAAATTACTAGAATAAAATGTTTTGTGTTAACATCATTTTCTGAAGAATATGAAGTTTGAAATTCAAATGAATGCCATTATTTAGTGAATTCAATCCTTCACTGACTTGCCACAGATTTTATGAGGAACAGAACAAAAATATGAGTCATAAATCTGGCGACACACACACACACACACCAGCTCTTCTAAATGGCAGCTCCACTAGCTTACATGGCAGGGTTAGGCTTTCATCTCAACGGCGCTTAATATCAGCTCTTCTAATCTTAACAGGCAGCTCCACTAGAAAAACACACACCCATCAGCTCTTCTAACTTTAACAGGCAGCTCTGACCAGCTCTTCTAACCTTAACAGGCACCTCTGAAAAACACCCACTCACCAGCTCTAACCTTAACATCCATAGAAACTGCAGTACGGCAGCTCCACTAAAAAAATGGCAGGCTTTCATCATGGCAACTCGACTAGCTTTAATGGCAGGCTTTCATCTCAAGGGCACTTAACATCAGCTCTACTGAAAAAAACAGCAGCTTGAAGCAGCTGGAAACATACCAGCTCTTTTAACATCCATAGAAATGGCAGCTCCACACCTCCTGCAGCAGTCATTCGGCAGCTGGAAATAAAAGCACATTGAGCCTTGAGCTCAATTCTGACAGGCTGGCAGCCCATTTCACGGAGCTGACGTCATCGTGCATGTGATGAGGTCAGCTCAAAAAACTGGGAAGTAAAAATTTAAAATAAAATGCTGGGAAATTCGGAAATTAACGGGTGTCACTCAGGAATCATGGCACCCCATTATTTGGACCCCAAAACTCAGTAAAAAATAAGTAATTTGGGATGGTTGGGGGGTATGATTCATGGACATTATTTCTTATTTTTTGGTAACCTTCAACATCCTGAGACTGTATTCTTATATTTTCAATAGATCTAAATGTTATTGAACTATAAGACTTTATTTTATGTACAAGGACCAAACAGATGTTGAGTAATTGCAGTATTCAGAACAATCTGAGATGAACATCTGTGGCTTCTGTTTCTTAGTTTGCCATGCATATTTACACTAATGCAGCTGCATTCTAGGTGGTCTTCCTAAGACTTTCATTGTTGTTGTTGTTACTGCTGTTGTTTTACAGGTCTCTGTACTATGGTAACATGGTTCTGAGCATGTGTTTTATGGTCTTCTGTCATCCTCAGAATTTGTGCCTCGGGTAGGTCTGCTGTCCAAATTTCTTCCCAAAACTTTTCTTTTTATGAACCATGACTCACAAACTTCCTTAAATATGCATCTATTTTTAGCAGAAAAAAATGTCTCTAAAATAACATGAAAATATTGTCAAACTAGAAATATTGCAATTACATCCTTTCTGTTTATAATGCACCAAGATTTTAAAAGAAGTAAAAACGATCAGTTTACTTTCAAAACTGTAAAGCTGTACACATTAAAGAGAAGTGTGGGTTATTATATGACAGCAGCTGAACACCTTCCCAAAACACATTTTAAATAGCATATAGTTGATACTTCATCTTACGCAAGAATTCCACATTATGGTTAAATGAAAATTAAGTTTAATGCCAAAAGATAATGCACCATGTGCTTCTTCTATTATGTAAACACACACACACACACACACACACACACACACACACACACACACACACACACACACACACACACACAGAGGGAGAGAGTTTTTTTTTTTTTTTTTTGCATGGAATTGTTGAATAGTATAAACAACATTACCACCAGAGGTCTTTTTGTGTGACTTGTTGCTGCTACTGGCACACATATGGATTTGTTACTAGTCAGGAGTTTAATAGAACAGGCAGCACTATATTTCTTTGTTTAACAGAAGTCAGGACTTTGTGTAAGTTTCCTCCTGCAGCATAATGTGAATAGATGTGTTTCCTATAACAGGCATGTGTTCATTCTTTACTTTTAAATTAATTTATTTATCTTTATGATATTTCACTGTACATATATCAATTTGTTCTCAGAGAGTTGATTGCTCCTAGTAACACTACACTTTTAAATAATAATTGTTGATTTTTTTGTAATTTGAAATCTTCAGCGTCTGTAATAGTGCTTATGAAATAAATACTTAAACTTGAAACTTAAGCTTCTAAAGTGATGAACATGGTAAATATTATGCCAGCACATCCAAGCAATCTAAGAATCTGCCTATTTACTTTTCTGTATTTAATTACTGATGTCATGGGAGTGCCTTTGATTGGTTCCCTCATGGTGACTATATCTGTATATGATTACTGTTGCTTATTGAACACCCCCTACCTTAGTATAAATTCTCTGAGGTGTCAGTGGGCTTATATTGAACTACGCTGTGATGACTCTCCTAAGTGCTTTGGTTTTATATATGGACATTGATGCAGATTTTAAGTTATTGTTATTGATTAGAATTTTTATGTGTTAATATTCAGTTAGGCTACACTAACTATGTTATCTGCACTCCTTGAATAAAATACTTTTCAGCTCACTACAATTGTGTAAGGAGCTTAGCTCTAGCAGGCATAAGAAATAGACTGTATAATGTATGCTATCCCATCGGGGTATTCCTACCTCAGTGTACAAATGCTTTAGATAAATACCAGAGCTCTAAACTTTATTCAGAAAACATGTCACTTGAAAATGCAATTCCCAATAGAAATCTGCCATAGCTCTTATTTGGGAATTAAAAGTCACCAAGAGTCATGCTAAATGTTTATTCTCAGCCTGGCAGTGTGTATGTCTCAGAAGTGTAGCTGTCAAGAGGATGTTTTATTTTTCCCTTAAATATTTATTGTCGTTTCAGAAATGTCAGGGTATAGCAAGAGATTCAGAACAACAGGTAACTATTATTAGGAACAACAACGCAACTCAGCATAGATCATGTTAACACTTCACAGTTTAATGCCCAACTCGCAATAGTTTAGAAATTGCAATGCATTACAGACTAGGCACTTTCTTGAAAGGGTTATATCATATATTGTTCTTAAAAGGGAAACAGTTATTTTACATATGTAGAATATATGCAAGCATTTTAACAGCTTTATTTAACTTATTATCATCCCAAAAAAAAAAATTCAGGTTTCAAAGTTATGAAGTATGATAATAGAGAACTGAGGCATCATACCTTCAACACTCTGGACTAATCATCATACATTTAACACTCAGGATT
The DNA here is from genome assembly GCF_019279795.1 of Protopterus annectens. Classification (NCBI taxonomy): domain Eukaryota; kingdom Metazoa; phylum Chordata; order Ceratodontiformes; family Protopteridae; genus Protopterus; species Protopterus annectens. Next base: position 1,934,987,961 of record NC_056726.1, read on the forward strand.
GATCCTCATACATTCAGCACTTTAGATTGATCCTCATACATTTAGTACTCTGGATTCTGCATCATACATTCAACACTCTGGATTGATCCTCATAGATTCAACACTCTGGACTAATCATCATGCATTCAACACTCTGGATTCTGCATCATACATTCAACACTCTGGGCTGATCATCATACATTCATCACTCTGGTCTCTGCATCATATATTCAGCAGTGTAGGCAGATCCTGCAAATCACAGAAGTATTACATGTGCATAATGTAGTTATCCACAAACATTATCAAATGTACTATCAGTTCCAATGATTCTATTACAATATTGAAAATGTTATAGAGTACAAACTGTTTTGACTGTTTTCCCACCTTTTGTCATTAGAAGACCATTTGAACTGAAACTGGAATTGAACTAGGAATGTGCAAAAGGAAATCTTTGACATATACCTTTTGATATTCATTATAACTTTTACAGTCAGTACATAAAACAGAGTCAACAGGGGTTGTGGATGGATGGCTGGATTGATGGATGGTTACTTTATTGTTATTTTAGAATCAGTATTAGGAAGATACAGATAAAAACCAGCAACGTGACCAGAGGAAAGAAAAAATAAAAATAATGCTTCAAAGAAATAGAATCTGGTCTAACTGGAGAAATGCTAAAAACCCGTCTGATCATGAAATCTTTAGACAGCTGAGAAATGCTACAAAAAATTAATACTCCAAGATAAAAAAAAAAACTATTACCATAAACTCCAGCAAGCCCAACATCAAAACCCACAAAAATTCTGGTCAGGTATAAATAGCCTACTCCATCCACCCAGGGCACTCCAAAACTCCAACCCCATCTAATTTGACTCAGAATTCTTCAAGCCAAATTGTTGATTCCTTTAATAATTTTTATGCTGAAACAGTCCAATCATTAACAAATACCTTATCATCTGCCAGCATCTCTAACACACTCTCTCTAACCAATTTACCTCATTCCCTTCAACTACAGTCTGTTCCAACCTCTCTCATCCATATCCTGCTTAACAAACTAAAATCATGTACTCCTTCAGCTGACCTCCTTCCAGCTGAATTTCTGCAAATCGCAGCTGGAGTACTTGCATATCCTATCTCCATCTTAATAAAGAGAACCATTACAGAAGGCTCTATACAGTGTGTGTGTGTGTGTGTGTGTGTGTGTGTGTGTGTGTGTGTGTGTGTGTGTGTGTGTGTGGTGTGTGTGTGTGTGTGTGTGTGTGTGTTCTCTGAAACAGGGACTCATGTATGATTTGCCCTCTGTTGCCTTTGAAAGGGACGTGTGTGTGTGTGTGTGTGTGTGTGTGTGTGTGTGTGTGTGTGTGTGTGTGTGTGTATGTGTTTCCGACATGGAGAGTGTGACATTGATGAACACAAACCTAAACTGTTCATAACCTCTAAACTGTTGTCTTTTTTTTGCCTCATCTTTTTTTTAATGTGTCTTTTTGCTGTGTCTTAAAAGTAATGTAGTCAAATCCAGTAAGTGTGCAGTTGGGAGACAGAGAAGAGACAGCAATGGGGTTAATGTGTCATGACTGGACTGAGGGACTGGGACTAATATTATATAAAGTTGTATTTTTTTGACAAACAAAAAAAAGCACCTAGTGCTGTTTTTTTAGTGGAGTTTCTAAGCAGTGGTAGATGGACAAACAGTAAGCATAGCTTTGCGAAATCATCAATACTGGCAAATCAAGTGGGCAGCCATTTACAGTGGATGGATATTTACATTTAATGGACAATGTATTAGCGGAAATATAGTTTAATTAAACAAAATGTATTTTCAATTTACAGGCCATAATTTAATTTATTTGCAGGATGTTGATGCAATGTGTTTTATTTATTATTTTTAATGCATTTGTCATTTCAAAGCATGGTTTTGTTTGATTTGTTTTTTCAAAAAGGTCAGCATTACAGCTCAGTAAACTGTCAATCTGTGAGTAACTTCTGCACAAATTAAAATGTCTGAATGTCAAATATGCAAGCAGAGAGAGCAAGCAAAACATATATACATTATGGAACTCATGAGAGCAGACACAGTTTTAAATTAAACAGGATTAGTTACAAAATAGTAAATAAATTTTATCAATGAGTAAAGTTTTTAGCTGAATAACTTCAATGCAGCTTTGGCTTTTAGCTGTTTGTACATAGCTGAGTTGTTGAACAATAGCTGAAGCTCTTTTAAACCTACAATTTTGTACAAGCTATATGTTAACACCAGTATGTAGCATTATAGTTTTTTTGCTGAGCATTTTTGTACTTTTGCTGAGCAGTTTTTTTATGGTGGGAAATTTTTTTTGATTTTTGATTGATTTATGAAGTTTTTTTTTCATCTATTTTGACTTTGGTGATCTTTTTTTCATGAATTTTTTTCATCATATTTTTATTTTCCATGTTATTACTCATGTGAATATTGTGGTGTGTGTGTGTGTGTTGTGTGTGTGTGTGTGTGTGTGTGTGTGTGTGTGTGTGTGTGTGTGTGTATGTGTATAAGAGATGAAGATTTAATAAACATTTACAATTCTTTTTTTGCAACTAACTCTTATTTAAAAATACCCCTTTCTTAGGGCAACATTTGGGGAAGTAACCAATATGGGATTTTATTAGACCAAGGGGTTCATGGGCTACTATGCTATCCATCCAATTACTACCTTGCCATCCATCCAGTGTTGTTGTACTACATTTACACTACATGACAGCCTAGGTTTGTTTGCTTGTGAAGGTTTTGGAGCTTTTACACACATTTTAAGCGTTTTGTTTAAGTTGCCTTGTCAGCCAGGTCTTGTGTTTTAGTTTGCAAGTGACAGTTTAAGCTCTGGTTTAAGGTAGAGTAGTTTTAAGTATAACCAGTATTTCTTTCTTAGCCTGGAAAGCAAGTCAATGATGACATTTATATTCTTAAGGAAAAGTCTATGAGATTAAGTAGGTTTAGAAGTGAGAGACAGAGAGAAGTAACTCTTTTTTTGTCCTTGTTTTTTGAAGTTAATTTTTAGTAGTTTTAGTCCTTCAGGGTGCATGTTGTTTGTAGGCTTTCTGTTGGCAAGGTGGCATAAAGAGGCATTGTAAAAAGGGGCATTAGGGAATGGCTCTTGATAGGAATGATGTGATGATGTCCTATGAATCTATCCCCTTACTAATAAAGTGGGCCTTGTAAAAGCTTTCATTACAATGAAAGCTAAAAACCACAATCCAAACAACATACAACTCAGGGCTCATATCCCATTGTTATTAATGTTACATTTACGTATACAATCTATCGTGCTTGGGGTGATAATTTTTGGGGACTAATTTAGCTTGGACATCACTTTCTGGCACCAGTTATTTGTTTGGGTGAGACCCTTTTGCCATATATTTGTTTGTTTTTTAAGCTTTTGTAGTGAATTTTTTTTAGCTTATTCAGAATTGTTTTTAAGTAAGTAATGTGAATTCTTTTTGAAAATTTGTGTTGTTATTTTTGGTTTTTGGACTGCTGGATATGTAATTGTTGACAGCTGGACTAGTTGACCTGGCTGGAATGAACAGAAATGTAATCCCAGTGAAAATGCTAGTGCTGAGAGAGATATAGAGATAATATATATATATAGAGAGAGAGAGAGAGAGCATAGATTTAGATTGTTTAACCATTAGATTAAATTAGATTAATTAGAAGAAAAAAAAATTAGAGGCAAATATGCAATATTTATTTATTTTATTATATCATTCATTGTTCAAATGCACAGTATAGAGGGAGGTTGACTGTGGTCTTCGAACAACAAAAGCATAAATATATGCATATATTTTTATGTCACAACCCAAAGAACATTTCTGTTCCTCAATTGGCCCCAGCAGCCCAAGTTGGACACCCCTGCTCTATACCATCTCTTTGGAAGGACGCACATATTATCCCACTACATAAGGGAGGTAACTCAGCTGAACTCTCTAACTTCTGTCCCATAGCTCTACTTTTCCCATTGGCAAAAATCATGGAGAGATGCATTCACCGGAAACTGCTTGATCATCTCCTCCAAAATTATCTATTAGTTGACTGCCAGCATGGCTTTAGGCCATTTCATAGTACTACAACTGAGCTCTTATCCTTTTCTGACTCAGTTAATACAAATCGTAACAACAACTTGCTTTCCTCTGCTCTCTTTCTAGACCTCTCCAAAGCTTTTGACATGGTGAATCATCATTTAATGTTAGCTACACTTACTTCACTTTCAGTTGACACTCAGGCAGTCAAATGGTTTAAATCCTATCTAGGAAATAGACAACAAGCAGTCCTCTGGGACAATAACTTATCAACTATGCTCCCTATCTCCCTGTGAGTCCCTCAAGGCTCTATTTTGGGACCCCTCCTCTTTTCTATTTTCATCAATGATCTGAAAACATCCCTACCTCAAACCACCTGCATACAATATGCCAACGACTTGACATTAATCTGTGCTGCAGCATCTTCTGCTGAACTGCAGTCTAGCACCCAAAAAGTGTTTACCTTAGTTGAAAACTGGTTCTACGAATGCTGTGTTCTCCTAAACCCTAAAAAAAACTAAACTTCTATTTTGTACCCCTACCAAGAAGTCCCCCCCCTATAAATTTCACAGTTGTATCAAATAATGGCTCTGTAATAGTACCTGACACAACTACTAAACTTTTAGGTGTAACAATTGATCATAGTCTTAACTTTGACTCACACATAAACTTAACCATCAAATCAGTTCATAGAAAACTTGGTTTCCTCTACAGGCTAAAACCCTTCCTTACACCGACTGCCAGGACTACTATCGCCCAAACACACCTAATCTCCACCCTTCTCTTTGCCTCCCCAATTTAAACTAATTTATCCAAAAACAATCTCAATAAGCTGGCCACTTCGTATAATAACATTGCCAGATTTGCCACTGGTTCCCCATTCCGAACTCACCACTGTCAAAATCTAAAAAAATCTAGGATGGTTGGAACTGCAAAACCAGCTTCTTCTTCAGCAATTAACTCACCCACAAGCTCTTGTATCATCCCACAAATACTCCCATACTCTCTAACCTTATCAACCCATATATAAATCTGAGAACCCTACGCTCAGCTAATAAGTTACTAGTTGCAACCCTTAAATCCAATAATAAATATGGTGATTGCCTATTTGCTAACACCATTAGAAACTCTTGGAACAAGCTTCCTAACAATCTAGCATCCCTGACATCCACTCCACTTTTCAAAAAGCAACTAAAAACTTTCCTTAATTCACAATGGCTATGCCCATGTACTAATCCTGACTGAAACACTTTTGACATGACCAACCTTTTCTAGTTTATAAGTTTCTTTTATTTAACTTCTGTATTCTAACTGCTTTAATTCTGTTTTGTATCAATCCTTGTTTATATTAAGCTATATGTTCTTGCTTAGTTGTGTCACTCTTTTGCCATGTTATGTTAGATAAGCCTAACTAAAAGGGTTTTTTCTATGTTTAATCCATTTTTTGGAAATGATCCCCTTATGTCTTTTCTTACTCATGTATATCAATTTGTATAACATTATTGTGGAGCTTTTCTCCCTGGCCTCCACTGAAAATGGACAAATATCCAGTTAGACTAGCCCGGTCAACAAATGTAAAATAAAAAATAAAAATAAAATAAAAAAAATAATTCAGCTCTTTATAAAACTTGAGAAATCAAACCTATTAAGAAACACTGTCAAGATGAAGATTATGGTATTTCAAAATCCTCAGCTTCAAGAAAGAGCTCTACAGCTTTCTGGATATCTTCCATTTCTATTTCCAAAGAAACTGTCAATGTCAGCCTCTGCCACATTCTTAATAGTCACTTTCTTAGCATGGTGTCATTTTAGCTAGTCCCTTTTACATACTTACAATTCCAAAAACTAGAAACTAGACCCCTTAGTTTTGTTAAAATCTAACACCTTATTTATTTATTTTATTTATTTACATTTGTTTAACACCTGATATTATATCTTCCAGACAGTGGATGGATGTATCATGCTAACCCCCAGGCAATATGCCTTCTTTGCTGTGGTGGGATTGCTTTAAGACAAACTACAGCTGTTGTTTTTTAGCAACTAAAGTTACACTGAAAGGATGAGTCATGATAATATGAGATGGAAAACAAAGTTAGGGATGTACATCAAAGCTTTGTCAGGTTTAATTCAAACCAAAATGATATTGCATAAAAAAAAACACTCTCTAGTAGATATCTTGAAAGAGCTTCTACCCAAGGGAGGGCAATTTGAAGTAAACTGTAATATTTGTTACCCTATAGTGTTAGGGAGCAGAGGAAAAATAGATATCTTGTGAAGGACAATGGGGAAAACAGTAATTTATTTGTAAATGCTAATTTTATAAATAAAGGGCCAGATTCACGAAGGCTTGCACAGAGTCTAAGAGTAGAGTAAGACTCCCTCCATGCAGCCAACATGTCCGCCGAGTGATCCAGAAACAGCCGGTAGGGGCGTGCAACAGAGCTCTCAAAATGAGTCCTACACGGACAGGGCTTGGCTATGCAAATTACCTCAATTGCAAGTGAAAGCTATGCAAATGAGGTAAATTTGCGATCCAGGAAACCTGAACCTGTCCGAGTAGGAGTAGTGTTATTTGCAGAAATGTACTCAGTTGACAACTGAGTACGGTTCTGCAAATAGCAAAATGGAGCCGTGACAGCTCCAAAACAAGGATGCATTTACAGGAGGAAGCATGCCAATGGCCAAAAATATGGCCATTGGCAATGTTAAGTGATGCAAAATAAAAATAAAATAACTTTTTTTTACATCCCGCTATCCAGGGTTTAAGCATAGCGCAGCGCTGCGCAAACGCGCTGCACCCTAAAAACCAGAAAATCAATAATTAAGATCCACAAATGTGGATTTTATTGCTAATATGAATTTACAATGCAAGTGAATGGCAGGCTGAAGACAACATGGCCACCGAGTAGAGGTTGCTAAGGGGGAAGCTCAGTCTAAGAGATGAAACTAAGCATTAGTAGGCAATCCTATGCAAATGAGGGTTAGGATAGTGAATCGCAAGTTTACATAGCAAATGAGCACAGTCAGTGGAGTGTAGGAGTAGGATAAGGGGAGTAACAGAGTAGAAGATAGGTGACATTACGAGGGGGGTATGTATGAAAGAAATGAAGCTCATTGGAGCAGAGTGGCATGTGTCAGCTGTCATTTACACATCATTGAAAGAGGTGTGTCAACAGGTAGGCTAGGTAAAGGCAAGAAATTGAAGGTGTATGCCGCAGATAACACCAAAGATTCTTGCTGAGCATGTATGCGCGTGTGCGTGCTCCTGCAAACCCGAGTAAGACAGTGTGCGTGCGTGTAAGCGTGTGTGCACGCGTTTAAGCCGGAGTAAGCATGTATAAGGCTGTGTAAAGAGTTGTAAGTGCATTTGCGCTGGTGAGCGCGCGTTTTACCAAGAATAAGCAAGTGTTAGTATGTGTAAGCATGTGTGCACGCGTTTGAGCTGGTGTGCGTGTGTTAGAGTTTGTGTGCGCGGCACTCCACCTTGAGGAAACAGAAAGGAAAAAGGAAACACAACAAATAGTAGGAAGTTACCCGGGAGTACTAGCAGAGCTAGCAGGTGAAAACAATCAGAATCAGGCAATTACACAGGCAGTACACTAGCCCAGCCCAGCACTTAAAACTCTGTAAACAACAGTCCATTATGTTTCTCTCAAGAGACACTGCAACACTGTAGTAAGCTCATAGAAGTGAAAACTGAAAAAGCATTACTGAGACAAAAAAATGTTAGAGGCTGCCATTGCTGTTATAAGGCGACATATGCAACATGCTGAGGGTGGTGACAATGCAAATGCTGCTGGACAACCCATAGTGAGGAGACGGAGAAGAGTGTACAGGCCCAGGGTAACCTACCAGGGGCTACATGAGCTGGAGATAGTGGAGTGCTACAGAGTGGACAGAGACCTCTTGCAGCAAATTGTTGAGCTGTGCAGGCCACGCCTCACACACAGAACCAACAGAGGGGAACCCATCCCAGTGGAAACCAAGGTATGTGATGGCCTAAGAATATTAGCAACAGGTACCTTCCAGAGACCAACTGGTGATATGATGGGGATATCACAGGCATCAGCATCCAGGGTACTGCACCAGTTCCTGGATGCCATGTCAGCACATGTCGGTGATCATTTATATTTCCCCAATTCCCATGAGGTATTGGCCACCAATATGCGTCTCTTCCAGCAAATAGCAGAATACCCTGAGGTAGTGGGTGCAATAGACTGCATGCACATGCGCATAAAAGCACCAGCTGGTGAGCGGGGTAGGGTCTACTTCAACCGCAAGGGCTTTCCCTCCATCAACTGCCAGGTCATGTGTGATGTCCAGGGCATAATACTGAATGTGTGTGCTGGCTGCCTTGGAAGCTACCATGATTCCCATATCTGGCATCTGATGCAGCTGTACCAGACATTTGCCAATGGGGACATCCCACATGGTCACCTAGTGGGGGATGCTGGCTATGCACTGGAGCCGTGGCTGATGACACCCATCAGAAATGCACACACACCTGAACAGGAATGCCATAATGAGGCACATGCACAAACACGAAATGTAATCGAGGGTGTGTTCGGGCTGCTCAAGTCATGGTTCCGGTGCCTGGACACATCTGGTGGAGCCTTGCAGTACTCGCCAACTACATGTACCCAAATTGTCATGGTATCTGCTATGCTACATAATATGATCCTGCAAAAATAGCTTCAGCAGGACCAGCATAGGCCTGGGCTAAACAGCCCCCCACCATTGCCAAGGCCATCACAGGCAGAGCGTGACTCGGAGGAGGAACAACCTGAGCCTGCCCCAGTAGGCAGAAGGAGGTGTTCCCAGTATGCTTTGGCCTTGGCAAAGAGGCAATGCATAGCACATACACTGGCTCAGTAGGAACTCTGGAAATGATACCTCTCTCTGACCCGCACATATAGTAAAAGGGATGCCTAAGTTGACACTACCTGCTTTCAAACATGTATATGGAGTGTAGTATGTGCATCCAACATAGGCAGCCCTGCAGCATGTGTTAAGCAATATAAAGCAGTGCTAAACAGCATTTGCCACCATGTAGTATATGTAAACTAAATCGCACACACCAACTAGCATGACTGTGGTCAATGTTGAGTAATATTGGGCAATGTCCGGCAATGTTGGTTAATATTGAGCAATGCCGGACAAGCTTGGTCTAAGTAGGGCATAGCTGAACAAAAGCCAACATGCTCATATTTGCTCTACTGGCCCTTAAGCAGTCTGGTCTGCTCAGTATGAAAATATAAAACAGTGATGGCCTTCGAACCCAGGATGCTGTGCACTATAGTCATAGTACTGAACCACTAAACCATGACAGTATTGCAGTGGTTAGTTTGTATGAAGAAATGTTGATAAGTCTATGCAAAGTATCTCATGGAAACCCTGCAGGCACAGCATAATCCCTGTTGAGTTATGACACAAAGGTGAGTCCTGCAGTAAGAATAGAACCTGACTTAATACACACACAGTATAAATTTTAATATTGGTTATGTTCACACACATCAACAAAAGTAGTGGACCTCAGACAGCAACATACTGAAAGGTAATACTGGGCATGCTCACACACTTGAATAAATGAGACAAATGTCAGGCAACAAAACACTGAAAGTCTGAACTGGGCATGCTCACACACTTAGGCCATGTCTGAGTATAGCAGTGGGCCACACATATCTGGCAGTTGCATGTGTTAACCCGGGAACCTCTCACTATCCAGCAATCTGCCCTGTGCACACAGTTATATGACAACAGACACATATATAATATAGTGGAACCCATACTCATCACGACCATGCTTGGTTACAATGCCACATTTGGTACATCCCAAATGGGGCATTGTAACCAAGTATGATCGTGATGAGTATAGGGGCACAATGACCTCACTTGATCTAGATGTGAAACCATATGGGATAAGGTGGGCTATATAGAAGGTTTGTCTAACCACTTTGGCAATGTGATTGTCAAAGGCAAGAGTACGAACAAGTCATGTCCCCAAACCCCTAACAACTCCTACCATATGTAATGGATTACTACCTATGTGGTAATGTGTGGGCATGTTGTTATTCCCAAAGGTGATGACTATGCAACTAATGGCATTTAGCTGTAGGCCATGGCTCAGGCACCAGTCATTCATCTCTATGAGACTCTGTTTGAGTATGCATGTGCCAGCTGGAGTGTTGATTATGGCACCCAGTTTGCAGTCATCTGCGAACATGGTCAGCCATATTCCTCCTGTGTTAGCCTGTACGTCAGACAAATATATATCGAACAAGAGAGGTCCCAGGACTGAGCCATGTGGGATGCCACGTGTAACTGGTGTATAGTCAGACATGGCACCTGCAATACTGACCATGTGTGTGCTATCCCTGATCCAGGTAGCAATCCATTGTGTGAGATATGTGTCGATATCGACGCCGGTGAGCCTATGCATAATGGCTGAGTGGGGTATTGTGTTGAAGGGTTTTGCAAGGTCCAGATAGGCTGTGTGGACAACCGTCCCAATGTCGATGGATCTGGTACCTGTTTAAAGAATACAAACAGGTTCAAGAGGCAAGATCTGCCCACAACAACGCTGAAATGTGTAGGACCCAGTGTCTGTAGGTTCCCGATGTCTATGTGTATGAGTCCCATTACAATATGCTCCATTGCTTTGCAGAAAGGCTAGTTAGCCTTATAGGCCGATATTGTCTGTGGTCCGTTGTGACACCAACTCTGTGGAGCAGGACCACTGTCGCTGTACGCCATTCCTTGGGTACATATCCTGTAGTAACTCTGATATTGAACAGTGACTTAATGTGAGGGTTACGTCTGTCATGAAGCTCATGTAAGACGCAGGCTGGGACACCATCTGGTCCCGTTGATGCTGTGTTGTCCACTGTGGGGAGGGCAGCACTCACCTGTTTATTTGTGATGTCAGGGAGGTTACACTCTGTTGGGATGGACAGTTGCTCCTTAGGGGGGATGGGGGGAGACATCTGCACTGAACCTGTTTGCCGGGATGTTGGCAATGTCTGTGGGTTCAGAGTATGTTTAGTCAGTATGCAGTAACTCACAGCATATCAGTGAGTTTCCACCCAGGTTCCTGACAAAACTGAAGAAGGCCTTGTGATTGTCCTACGTGTCTGGTGCAATTGTCTGTTAGAAGCGGGCCTTAAATAAATACATGAGTGATCGTAGCTGTCTGCTAGTACAGATCACAGATGCCTTCCCTGTCTGGGATTGTGCTCTATCATGTAGTAGCTTCCTCCTTTTGTTGTATAGCTTATTAATGGCCGGGGTCTACCAGACAGGTCCCATGCCATTGGAGGAGTGAGTCTCATTGTTATTTGGGATAGCACGATCCATGCAGTCCACTAGGTGTCCATAGAATGTGTATGTAAAGGATTCAGCAGTCTGAGCCATATTTACCACTGTCCCAGGGTCTCTGAAGGATACCACCTTGGTTTGGAGAAGTGTGACATTTGCTTTTGAGAAGTTCACCAAGATTACCCAGAATGGGTATGGGGATGGGATATGGATGTCCAGTGAGATAAATGTATGTTCTGACCTTACCAATGAGGGGTATATCTCTGGTGTGGAACATAGAGTCCCCATGTTAGTGATGATCAGGTCCAATATGTTGTCCCTTCTTGTGGGTGTGGTGACCGGTTGTGCCATAGCATATGAGTTTACAAATAGTAGCAACTGTTGGGCGAGGGTGTTGGGGCCTGAGTAGTATCCCCAGTCAATGTATGGGTATTTGAAGTCACCCAATATAATGGTGTTTGGGGATACCTTCATATTCTCCAGTGTTCCCTGGAAAGCCGAGTGTGTTTCCTGAGTTTGGGGCAGTGATCTGTATCAGGCAACAGACTGAAAGGCAGTTTTGCTCAATGTTAGTTGCATATGTATGGTCTGCGATGTTTCGTGCAGTGCTACTAACCCAGAGGTGTGTGTATCTGTGATGTATATGGATACTCCCCTTATTTGTGTTGGCCATTCCACGTCTTGTGGTCAGAAAGCATGGTATGAAATATAACCTGGTAGTGCTGGTGTGCATTTGGGAGCCTGAACCAGGTGTCTGTTAGTGCACAAATATCGCTATTCTCCATACTGAGGAGAGTCCTAAGTGGGCGCAATTTGAGGGTAACACATCTGGTGTTGAGCAGCATTAACCTTAGCTTCATTTACTCTGTAATGTCTATGGAGGTGGGTTTGTCTTTTGAGCCCCGCTTAAAAAAGACACTATGGTGGTAGCAAGAGCCTTAGCCAGTATTCGAAAGTCCAAGGGTAACAGGTGCAAGCTGTCCATAAGGAAGCTACGTGGCATGTCGAGCATGCCACCCCAGGCTGACAGACACTGGATCCCCTTTGAATGACACCAATATGTTAGCCAACTGTTAAACGTGATCAATTTGTCTGTATACTGTGACATCATACTTGGTGAGTGTAAGATGCTACACAAGGTCAGGGTCATACCGGCCTGGGCTACATGATCAGAGAGTTCCTCTATGTATCATGTCATGTGGTCCAGGGAGGAACATCTGAGGTTTTATGCACCAGCATGGACAATGATGGAGCCAGTCCTGTACTTGCTTTGGAGTGACCTGAGTGCATGTGTTATGTGGCGGATCCTGGCACCCGACAGACAGCTCAAAGTGACCATCCCCTTGTTTGGCCTGGTGAGTGGGATGTCAGTTTGTCTGACAATAAGTGCCACCTATTACAAGTGTATTAGTTGTGTTGTTTAGCCTGAAGGGCAGTGACTGTGTGGCACACTGACATTGTGAACTATGTGATATGTGAGTATTGTAGTGGGGTAGCAGTTGTTTGTGTGTCTGTTTTGGAGGTCTCTGCTGCTTAGGCAGAGTTTATTTAGGGCCTCTGAGTATGTTTATGAGTGATAATGTGGTTTGATTGCTGTCACTATAGGTTTATGTGAGACTGATATGTAGTGTGTGTGGTTACCTTCACCACCTGATAGACTGTGCCAGTCATGGGTCGAGAGAGCTCAGCCTCCTGTATGTCTATATAGTTGCAACTCTCACATATATGTGAGTTTGTTGGGAGGAGGAGAGGGTTGTCTGTGTACATGAGGCAGTTGTGACATTGTGTCAAAATCACAATATTCACCAGTTGGACTGGAGAGTACACACGAAACCGACCCCTGATTGATCACAAAGGATCAGTAGGGTGTTAAGTGTGTAAAAGAGTATAACAGGGATTAGTGCTCAGGTTTGTCAGTGTTTTGTAAAGAGTAGCTGCGAAGGAGTCCAGACTGAATCATGACACCTCCTTCAGCTATGTCATAAATAGCAATGTTTACTCATATATGTCCTGAGTCAGGGCCAACTGTACCTGACTGACAATGCCGACATCCTGTCAGACAGGCCCATATATACATACCCACCTCCCACTGACGAAAGTCCCTATCATCATATCAGGAGATATCACATGTAGAATGGCTGAACAGCTCCCCCCAAAGGCAAAAGCATGGCAGCAATTGGATTACATTGTTCCCTATATGTGTCATGCATGAACTACAGAACAAACAGACCCTGTACCTGAACAGTCTGTTGAGCCTCACCCTCTCCACAGGTTCTGGAATCATTGAATGTGTTACAGCAACATATGGCACTCCCCACAAGTGTTGGTGTACAACACACCATGGGAAGTATCGTCCAGTAAGCCTATGAAGTCTGATCTGCAAGGCCATGGAGTCCATCATGATTGAAGTCATAAACAGAGCTATTGGAAGCTGACAAACACACAACCCTACCAACTGTGGTATGTTCACGTGCAGATCATGGTTCCCAAACATGCTAGACTGTTTGTAAGGCAGCCACCCAGGACATACATCACTGAACGGAGCTACACATGTCCCACATAGACTTTGAATAGCCCTTTATCAACATCCCAGACACATGTCGTATCCACAAAGCCAACAATCTGTGCATAAATATGTGTTGACATATGAAGGAATGTCAATGTGTCCACAGATAGATCACACAAGCTAAGAATTATGGGGTCCTGTTCAAGCAGTTGCCACCTGCCGACCCACATAGCTCATTCCTGGGATTGCATAAAACAAAGTGTACACATATTACCATGTCCAGTCTGATGATGTCAGCATCCTACAAATATAGCAGGAGAAAAGAAACTACTGAATAAGGCATGTAGTGTGCTGTGTTAATGCGTATTTTTCTAGTATCATAACATAGTTAGGTAGGGGGTTTGAATTCTGCAAACACTGACAGTGTGTCTATGCGTGTGATTTCTTTTGAGAGGAGTGGCCTTTTTGGAGACTGGGAAAACACATTAAAAGAGTTACATTCCTCTTTCGAAAGTCTGATGATGTCAGCATCCTACAAATATAGCAAGAGAACAGCAACCACCCAGTAAAGCATATAGCGTGCCATGTTAATGCATATCTCTCTAGTATCATAACCTAATTAGGTAGGGGTTTCAGTCCTGCAAATGCTGACAGTGTGTGTGCATGGTGGGTGGTGTGTATGTGTGTGATTTCCTTTAAGAGAAGTGCCTCTTTGGAGACTGGGAAAAAACATTAAAAGAGGTACATACTCCTTTGGAAAGGGCGGGTGTATGTGTGTGATTTCCTTTGAGAGGAGTGCCTTTTTGGAGAATGGGAAAACACATTAAAAGAGGTACATACTCCTTTGGAAAGTCTGATGATGTCAGCATCCTACAAATGTAGCAGGAGAAAAGAAACCATCCAGTAAAGCATGTAGCGTGCCGTGTTAATGCATATCTTTCTGGTATCATAACATAGTTAAGTAGGGGTTTGAATCTTGCAATTGCTGAGTATGTGACACTGTTGGTCAATGCGGTGTGGGTTTTGCTTTTACTATGGTATGACATGCATGTGTGTGATTTCCTTTGAGAGGAGTGCCTTTTTGGAGACTGGGAAAAAACATTAAAAGAGGTACATACTCCTTTGGAAAGTCTGATGATGTCAGCATCCTACAAATGTAGCAGGAGAAAAGAAACCACCCAGGAAAGCATATAGCGCGCTGTGTTAATGCGTATCTCTCTAGTATCATAACATAGGTAGGATTTTGCATCCTGCAATTGCTGAGTGTGTGGTGTGTGACACTGTTGGTCAATGCAGAGTGGGTTTTCTTTTACTATGGTATGACATGTATGGGTGTGATTTCCTTTGAGAGGAGTGCCTTTTTGGAAACTGGGAAAACACATTAAAAGAGGTAATTACTCCTTTGGAAAGTCTGATGATGTCAGCATCCTACAAATATAGCAGGAGAAAAAAGACCACCCAGTAAAGCATGTAGCGTGCCGTGTTAATGCATATTTCTCTAGTACCATGACATAGTTAGGTAGGGGTTTGAATCCTGCAAGTGCTAGGTGTGTGACACTGTTGATCAATGCGGTGTGTGTTTTGCTTTTACTATGGTATGACATGTATGTGTGTGATTTCCTTTGAGAGGAGTGCCTCTTTGGAGACTGGGAAAACACATTAAAAGAGGTGTATACTCCTTTGAAAAGTCTGATGATGTCAGCATCCTACAAATATAGCAGGAGAAAAAAAAAACACCAAGTAAAGCCTATAGTGCGCCGTGTTAACTTGTATTTCTCTAATATCATAACATAGGTAGATAGGGATTTGAATCCTGCAATTGCTGAGTGTGTGGTGTGTAACACTGTTGGTCAATGCAGTGTGGGTTTTGCTTTTACTATGGTATGACATGTATGTGTGTGATTTCCTTTGAGAGGAGTGCCTCTTTGGAGACTGGGAAAACACATTAAAAGAGGTACATACTCCTTTGAAAAGTCTGATGATGTCAGCATCCTACAAATATAGCAGGAGAAAAAAAAACACCCAGTTAAGCATATAGCGTGCCATGTTAATACGTATCTTTCTAGTATCATAACAAAGTTAAGTAGGGGTTTGAATTCTGCAGTTGCTGAGTGTGTGGTGTTGGACAATGGGGTGTGTGTTTTGCTTTTACTATGGTATGACATATCATGATTAAAACAGTATGTGCATTGCACACATCAGGTATCTTTGTGGCAAATAAATATGTGTACATGTGACCTCAGTTAGTACATAGGTGTGAAGCCTGCATACTACATGAATACATTTGTTTCCTTTGACAGATTGTGCCGCTGCTTCTCAGATCGTAGGTCACATATGTATGTATGTGACAAGGCTGGCCACTGTAGTGATCTGTGGCCAAGGACATCTGTGCCACACACACTCATGACAGTTACTATAGAGTAGTGTGAGTGAGGGTACATGCCTGGGGTATATGTCAGACATGTTCATACACAACAATGACTGGCAATAATGGACAGGATATGCATTCAGGCCCCTAATGTCTTAAGTGATACACCGAGGGACTCCACAATACCTCTGGATATGTGGATACCAAGGGACAGATGACATAGCACGTGTATGTGTGTGATTTCCTTTGAGAGGAGTGCCTTTTTGGAGACTGGGAAAACACATTAAAAGAGGTACATACTCCTTTGGAAAGGGTTGGTGCATGTGTGTGATTTCCTTTGAGAGGAGTGCCTTTTTGGAGACTGGGAAAACACATTAAAAGAGGTACATACTCCTTTGGAAAGCGGGGGTGTATGTGTGCGATTTCCTTTGAGAGGAGAGCCACTTTGGAGACTGGGAAAACACATTAAAAGAGGTACATACTCCTTTGGAATGTCTGATGATGTCAGCATCCTACAAATAAAGCAAGAGAAAAAAACACCCAATAAAGCATATAGCGTGCTGAATTAATGCATATTTCTCTAGTATCGTGACATTGTTAAGTAGGGGTTTGAATTCTGCAATTGATGGGTGTGTGACACTATTGGTCAATGCGGTGTGGGTTTTGCTTTTACTATGGTATGACATGTATGTGTGTGATTTCCTTTGAGAGGAGTGCCTTTTTGGAGACTGGGAAAACACATTAAAAGAGGTGCATAGTTAAGTAGGGGTTTGAATCCTGCAATTGCTGAGTGTGTGGTGTGTGACACTGTTGGCCAATGTGGTGTGGGTTTTGCTTATACTATGGTATGACATGTATGTGTGTGATTTCCTTTGTGAGGAGTGCCTTTTTGGAGACTGGGAAAACACATTAAAAGAGGTGCATACTCCTTTGGAAAGTCTGATGATGTCAGCATCCTACAAATATAGCAGGAGAAACGAAGCCACTTAGTAAAGCATATAGCGTGCCGTGTTAGTGCGTATCTCTCTAGTATCATAACATAGTTAAATAAGGGTTTGAATCCTGTAATTGCTGAGGTTATGGTGTGTGACACTGTTGGTCAATGCAGTGTGGGTTTTGCTTTTACTATGGTATGACATGTATGTGTGTGATTTCCTTTGAGAGAAGTGCGTTTTTGGAGACTGGGAAAACACATTAAAAGAGGTACATACTTCTTTTGGAAAGTCTGATGATGTCAGCATCCTACAAATATAGCAGGAGAAAACAAAACACCAAATAAAATATATAGTGTGCTGTGTTAATGCGCGTCTTTCTAGTATCATAACATAGTTAGGAAGTGGTTTGAATCCAGCAATTGCTAAGTGTGTGGTATATGACACTGTTGGTCAATACAGTGTGGGTTTTGCTTTTACTATGGTATGAAAGGTATGTGTGTGATTTCCTTTGAGAGGAGTGCCTTTTTGGAGACTGGAAAAACACATTAAAAGAGGTACATACTCCTTTGGAAAGTCTGGTGATGTCAGCATCCTACAAATATAGCAGGAGAAAAGAAACCAACCAGTAAAACATATAGCGCACTGTGTTAATGCTTATTTTTCTAGTATCATAACATAGTTAGGTAGGGGTTTAAATCCTGCAATTGCTGGGTGTATGACACTATTGGTCAATACAGTGTGGGTTTTGCTTTTACTATGGTATGACATATCATGATTAAAACAGTATGTGCATTGCACACATCAGGTATCTGTGTGGCAAATAAATATGTGTACATGTGACCTCAATTAGTACATAGGTGTGAAGCCTGCATACTACATGAATACATTTGTTTCCTTTGACAGACTGTGCCACTGCTTCTCAGATCGTAGGTCACATATATATGTATGTGACAAGGCCAGCCACTGTAGTGATCTGTGGCCAAGTTCATCTGTGCCACACACACCCATGACAGTTACTATAGCATAGTGTGAGTGAGGGTACATGCCTGGGGTATATGTCAGACATGTTCATACACAACAACGACTGGCAATAATGGACAGTCATTATAGGTATACAACAGCCTTGTGGATATTCATTCAGGCCCCTAATGTCTTATGTGATACACAGAGGGACTCCACAATACCTCTGGATATGTGGATACCAAGGGACAGATGACATAGCACGTGTATGTGTGTGATTTCCTTTGAGAGGAGTGCCTTTTTGGAGACTGGGAAAACACATTAAAAGAGGTACATACTCCTTTGGAAAGGGTTGGTGCATGTGTGTGATTTCCTTTGAGAGGAGTGCCTTTTTGGAGACTGGGAAAACACATTAAAAGAGGTACATACTGCTTTGGAAAGCGGGGGTGTATGTGTGTGATTTCCTTTGAGAGGAGTGCCACTTTGGAGACTGGGAAAACACATTAAAAGAGGTACATACTCCTTTGGAAAGTCTAATGATGTCAGCATCGTACAAATAAAGCAAGAGAAAAAAAACACCCAATAGAGCATATAGCACGCTGAATTAATGCGTTTTTCTCTAGTATCGTGACATAGTTAAGTAGGGGTTTGAATTCTGCAATTGCTGGGTGTGTGACACTGTTGGTCAATGCGGTGTGGGTTTTGCTTTTACTATGGTATGACATGTATGCATGTGATTTCCTTTGAGAGGAGTGCCTTTTTGGAGACTGGGAAAACACATTAAAAGAGGTGCATAGTTAAGTAGGGGTTTGAATCCTGCAATTGCTGAGTGTGTGGCGTGTGACACTGTTGGTCAATGTGGTGTGGGTTTTGCTTATACTATGGTATGACATGTATGTGTGTGATTTCCTTTGAGAGGAGTGCCTTTTTGGAGACTGGGAAAACACATTAAAAGAGGTGCATACTCCTTTGGAAAGTCTGATGATGTCAGCATCCTACAAATATAGCAGGAGAAACGCAGCCACGTAGTAAAGCATATAGCGTGCCGTGTTAGTGCGTATCTCTCTAGTATCATAACATAGTTAAATAAGGGTTTGAATCCTGTAATTACTGAGTTTATGGTGTGTGACACTGTTGGTCAATGCAGTGTGGGTTTTGCTTTTACTATGGTATGACATGTATGTGTGTGATTTCCTTTGAGAGAAGTGCCTTTTTGGAGACTGGGAAAACACATTAAAAGAGGTAAATACTTCTTTTGGAAAGTCTGATGATGTCAGCATCCTACAAATATAGCAGGAGAAAACAAAATACCAAATAAAGTATATAGCGTGCTGTGTTAATGCTTGTCTTTTTAGTATCATAACATAGTTAGGAAGTGGTTTGAATCCTGCAATTGCTGAGTGTGTGGTATATGACACTGTTGGTCAATGCAGTGTGGGTTTTGCTTTTACTATGGTATGACAGGTATGTGTGTGATTTCTTTTGAGAGGAGTACCTTTTTGGAGACTGGGAAAACACATTAAAAGAGGTACATACTCCTTTGGAAAGTCTGGTGATGCCAGCATCCTACAAATATAGCAGGAGAAAAGAAACCACCCAGTAAAGCAAATAATGCACTGTGTTAATGCGTATTTTTCTAGTATCATAACATAGTTAGGTAGGGGTTGGAATCTTGCAATTGCTGAGTGTGTAGTGTGTGACACTGTTGGTCAATGAAGTGTGGGTTTTGCTTTTACTATGGTATGACATATATGTGTGTGATTTCCTTTGAGAGGAGTGCCTTTCTGGAGACTGGGAAAACACATTAAAAGAGGTACATACTCCTTTGGAAAGTTTGATGATGTCAGCATCCTACAAATATAGCAGGAGAAAAGAAACCACCCAGTAAAGCATATAGCGCGCTGTGTTAATGGGTATCTTTCTAAAATCATAAAATAGTTAGGTAGGGGTTTAAATCCTGCAATTGCTGGGTGTATGACACTATTGGTCAATACAGTGTGGGGTTTGCTTTTACTATGGTATGACATATCATGATTAAAACAGTATGTGCATTGCACACATCAGGTATCTGTGTGGCAAATACATATGTGTACATGTGACCTCAATTAGTACATAGGTGTGAAGCCTGCATACTACATGAATACATTTGTTTCCTTTGACAGATTGTGCCGCTGCTTCTCAGATCGTAGGTCACATATGTATGTATGTGACAAGGCCAGCCACTGTAGTGATCTGTGGCCAAGTTCATCTGTGCCACACACACCCATGACAGTTACGATAGCGTAGTGTGAGTGAGGGTACTTGCCTGGGGTATATGTCAGACATGTTCATACATAACAATGACTGGCAATAATGGACAGTCATTATAGGTGTACAACAGCCTTGTGGATATGCATTCAGGCCCCTAATGTCTTATGTGATACACAGAGGGACTCCACAATACCTCTGGATATGTGGATACCAAGGGACAGATGCCATAGCACGTGTATGTGTGTGATTTCCTTTGAGAGGAATGCCTTTTTGGAGACTGGGAAAACACATTAAAAGAGGTACATACTCCTTTGGAAAGTCTGATGATGTCAGCATCCTACAAATATAGCAGGAGAAAAGAAACCACTTAGTAAAGCATAATGCGTGCCATGTTAATGCGTATGTCTCTAGTGTCATAACTTAGGTAGGGGTTTGAATCTTACAATTGCTGAGTGTGTGGTGTGTGACACTGTTGGTCAATGCCATGTGGTTTTGCTTTTACTATGGTATGACATATCATGATTAAAACAGTATGTGCACTGCACACATCAGGCATCTGTGTGGCAAATAAATATGTGTACGTGTGACCTCAATTAGTGCATAGGTGTGAAGCCTGCATATTACATGAATACATTTTTTTCATTTGACAGATTGTGCCGCTGCTTCTCAGATCGTAGGTCACATATGTATGTATGTGACAAGGCCGGCCACTGTAGTGATCTGTGGCCGAGGTCATCTTGCCACACATTCATGACAGTTACTATAGAGTAGTGTGAGTGAGCGTACATGCCTGGGGTATATGTCAGGCATGTTCATACACAACAACGACTGGCAATAATGGACAGTCATTATAGGTGTACAACAGCCTTGTGGATATGCATTCAGGCCCCTAATGTCTTATGTGATACACTGAGGGGATCCACAATACCTCTGGATATGTGAATACCAAGGGACAGATGACATAACATGTGTATGTGTGTGATTTCCTTTGAGAGGAATGCCTTTTTTGGAGACTGGGAAAACACATTAAAAGAGGTACATACTCCTTTGGAAAGTCTGATGATGTCAGCATCCTACAAATATAGCAGGAGAAAAGGCACCACCTAGTAAAGCATATAGTGCACCGTGTTAATGTGTATTTCTTTAGTATCATAACATAGTAAGGTAGGGGTTTGAATCCTGCAATTGTTGAGTGTGTGGTGTGTGACACTGTTGGTCAATGCAGTGTGGGTTTTGCTTTTACTATGGTATGACATATCATGATTAAAACAGTATGTGCATTGCACACATCAGGTATTTGTGTGGCAAATAAATATGTGTACATGTGACCTCAATTAGTACATAGGTGTGAAGCCTGCATACTACATGAATACATTTGTTTCCTTTGACAGATTGTGCAGTTGCTTCTCAGATCGTAGGTCACATATGTATGTATGTGACAAGGCTAGACACTGTAGTGATCTGTGGCCAAGGTCATCTGTGCCACACACACTCATGACAGTTACTATAGAGTAATGTGAGTGAGGGTACATGCCTTGGGTATATGTCAGACATGTTCATACACAACAACGACTGGCAATAATGGACAGTCATTATAGGTGTGCAACAGCCTTGTGGTTATGCATTCAGGCCCCTAATGTCTTATGTGATACAGCAAGGGACTCCAGAATACCTCTGGATATGTGGATACCAAGGGACATATGACATATCACGTGTATGTGTGTGATTTCCTTTGAGAGGAGTGCCTTTTTGGAGACTGGGAAAACACATTAAAAGAGGTACATACTTCTTTGGAAAGTCTGATGATGTCAGCATCCTACAAATATAGCAGGAGAAAAGAAACCACCCAGTAAAGCATATAGTGTGCCATGTTAATGTGTACTTTTCTGATATCATAACATAGGTAGGGGTTTGAATCCTGCAATTGCTGAGTGTGTGGTGTGTGACACTTTTGGTCAATGCAGTGTGGGTTTTGCTTTTACTATGGTATGACGTATCATGATTAAAACAGTATGTGAATTGCACACATCAGGTATCTGTGTGGCAAATAAATATGTGTACATGTGACCTCAATTAGTACATAGGTGCGAAGCCTGCATATTACATGAATACCTTTGTTTCCTTTGACAGATTGTGCCACTGCTTCTCAGATCATAGGTCACATATGTATGTATGTGACAAGGCTGGCCACTGTAGTGATCTGTGGCCAAGGTCATCTGTGCCACACACACTCATGACAGTTACTATAGAGTAGTGTGAGTGAGGGTACATGCCTGGGGTATATGTCAGACATGTTCATACACAACAATGACTGGCAATAATGGACAGTCATTATAGGTGTACAACAGCCTTGTGGATATGCATTCAGGCCCCTAATGTCTTATGTGATACACCGAGGGACTCCACAATACCTCTGGATATGTGGATACCAAGGGACAGATGACATAGCATGTGGCTGTATGTACACATTGGTACCCAACATACATGTTGAGGGCTACCACCTATGTGGTACTGTCGGGATAGTATGTATAGTAAATGTGGATGACTATGCCATAGTCGGCTTAGTGCTATATAGCATGTGTCGGACAACAGGTATCCGTCTGTGTGATACCCTTGTGTATGATATGTGTCCCATCCAGGGAATGCATTGTAGGCCAATGCATGCATTTCCAGATGTGGATGGACATATCCCTAGTGTGTTTCCATGTACCTAAGAGGGCTATATGCCAAACAGGTGTGGTCCCAGGAATGGGTGGCAGTCAATACCACTGGTTACTGTTATAGTATAGAACCAGAAGGATTCAACTGTTACTGAGTTCCCTACAACTGTGTGTCAGTTGTCCGGACATCATCTAATGATTGGCTATAGTCATGCTGTTGAGGTTGTGTATACTATCAGAATGCAAAACATTGACAGATATTAACAGTATCACCCACAGGATAGTGTCAACCCATGTCATACACACATGTGTACCCATGTTAGTACATATCTGTAGTAGAATGCATACTGGCCATCGAGAGATACTATGAGATGTTAACAATGTGTAAAACAGGGTATGTCACATGTCCCATGTGTCCACTATGCAAGTACATGCAGACAGTGCTCACCCACCATGTTCACAAATGTACACCTGCTAATCTGTACTGCACACATCACACATGTACTGTCCACTCACTAACACATGCTGGCAACACTTTACACTTCAGCCAAGTGGCACATGGGCGGACAATACATACTCAGACCTAACACTGGTGTAAACAATGCTACATTGACAATCAGAGCTTTGATACATAATGCCTGCTCAAATATACCTACAAGGATATCATTACACTTTCCTGTTGACAACTTGCTAATATTGCTACACTGCTATAATGTCACCCTGTGCATCAGCACCATGTTAGCCTGTTCCTGCATCAATGTTACAGATGACAGGAGGTGGCACAGGTGTCATCATATGCACAGGGTGTGTTGTTGGTTTGCCACAGCCCGACATTGACCCATCCAATCGACATGTCTGTGTGTGTGTGTGTGTGTGTGTGTGTGTGTGTGTGTGTGTGTGTGTGTGTGTGTGTGTGTGTGTGTCTGTGTGAGGGACAACAGTACAGCATGGGCCAATGTTGATGTCATGTGTGTGTGTATGTGTGAGCCCTAGTTGTTTGGTTAATGTGTGTGTGTCTGCATACACACAGCTCCACCATGTGGCTGCATATAATGGAGATTGTGGGACAACCACAGACTGTACCTGCTAGGCTGTACAGATCACTTTCTCCAGCCACGGAGATGGTACCTGTGCCTGGCAGGGGTGCTACGGACAGTATCGGGTACCAACTCTGACTGGGTATTATCATCAGAGGCATAGGTATGATGAGTGGATCCATGTCCCTGCTGGGACTGGCCAGAGCCAAGTGCACGTCGTCTACTAGGACGGTCAATCGACAGGCCAGCCCCAGCATTGCTGGGGCTGGTACTGCCACTACGGGAGCAGCTGTGATCTGTGGGCCGTCCGTGATGACTGCCAGCTGTTGCTGGCATGCATCCGCGTTGACGTCTCAACCGTCCCGCACGGTCCTGGCTCATGGAAAACACATTGTAGAGGGCATCTAATGTCTCCACCCAATGTCTATCAATGATCTCTGTGTAATTCCGGATGGCACCGGCAAGATCATGGATGCTGTCATTGATAGCGGTGTAATGGGCCCTCTGCACCCTTAGTCCCTGTCTGGTGTACCGTTCCATATGTGCCTGTGCCTGCATTACAGCCCGGAACATACTAGAGGTTGTAAGACCTGTGAGGGCATGTCTGCCAGGGGCAATGCGACCAGCGGTGCTCCCCAGAGAACCCCTGGACATCTGCCTATGTGGTACCATTCCAGGAATCCGGGTATGGCTGCTGTGAGGGGATGCAAGTGCCATGGGTACCACACTATCCTGGTCAATGCCAACTGTATGCTGTCCCTTGGCTAAGGCCATTGGTGATGAGGGATGTATTGGCAGTATGAGTGTGCGCATAGATGGGGTTGAACACTGTGTACTGTCGATTGGCGGACCAACGACAGACCCTGTCAAACCTGCCTGCACCAGAATACATGTCTCATCATCTCCACTATTTGTGGCAGTGACTTCAGGTTCCCTGCTGCTTTCAGCCACCCCAACCTCAGCACCTGTGAGAGGAAGACAGGAAACACACTTTACAATCTGTACATGATGTTAGCACACATGCACACATGCACACATGAACACATGAACACATGCACACATGCACACATGCACACATGAACACATGCACACATGCACACATGAACACATGCACACATGCACACATGCACACATGAACACATGCACACACGAACACATGAACACATGAACACATGAACACATGCACACATGAACACATGCATACATGCACACATAAACACATGCACATATGCACACATGAACACATGCACACATGAACACATGCACACATGCACACAGGAACACATGCACACATGAACACATGCACACATGAACACATGCACACATGCACACAAATACACTCCTCACTACAGCAGATACACACACACACCAGCAATCCAACACATACTCAAATAGTGGGTGATGGTGGGTGACAGTATCACAAGGCAAACAGTCACCTCACACGTGTCAGCATGCAGAATAAATGTTGCTCCAGACCATGCAGTGTGAGTGTAGATGGACCTATTTAATGACAGTATACATGGCTTTGATGCATGTGTGTAGTTGTTCAGTGATTGGCTCCACCCTGGAACACAATTTGTACATGGACACAACATTGCTGTGCAAGTATTATCAGCTCTGCAATGTCCTGTGCACCATCACACACAGGTATACATACCATGGCTGCATGTGTTATCTGTGTGACACATAGATTTCCATGTCTGATTACAGTGTCTGTGTCCATAGCAGATAATAGTGGGCACAGGTGTAGTACATGCATGCTATGTACACACACGGGATGAGTGGTGCATGTAGACATGAAGGAATCCCAATGCTCGGTATGGCCATTGTACAGTGGTTATGGTGAGTGTGGGACATATTGCAGATATGTCGGTGCCAGCCATGACATAGCATGCTACACGACTGCAACATTAAACACCACACGTACCCAATGTGTGACATGTGACCTATACACCCAATAGCATTCCAGGACATATATGTGTCACTCTGTATAGATGGCGAATGCTGTGCATATTGTGTATATTGACATATGTAAGCACACACACAACATGCTATGCATATTGTGTATAGGTGCATATGTTTGCACACACACAATATTGAGGTGCAAAGCAATGACTGCTATGTGTAGTACTGTGGTCACTGTAATTGGATGGGGTGTAGTACCATGAGCCATCATCATCATGCATCTTGTGGTCACTCATGGCTACTAATGTGTGACAGACCACCGCCTAGCATGCTGTACCTGAACTGCAGTGCCATGGCTACGTTCACAAGACAGTGTTTCCAAGCAATGTGAACACACACCATACTGTGCTGTTTAGGCCTACAGCTTCAGGTAGTACTACAGTTCATATGGGAGTTGGATTCACCAGCAGTACCATTCACTAAGCATACATGTATTGCTTTAGCCTACAATGAGACACCATAGTCATCAACAAAGAACTACGTCACATCGTATGCCATACTACTATGTCTGCCTAACAGTAACATACACATCTTTTGCTGGCCTCACAGCTAGGATAGACACTACCATGTCAAATACAACTTCACACTAAGCTATCACATCTTTACAGACCTTGCACACATTCGGTGTTACACTTATTCAACTTCACATAGCAGGTATTGCATTGAGTACATGTGTGAGTGCATAGTGTCATAGGTAGGTAATACGCTATTGGCCCTAGGGCCTACAGCAGCCTAACCATATGCTACCCTGGCCTTTGACACACATGCACTTTGATTTCACTTGCCCCTGTCAACCAGAAACACAGAAGGGATTCCTGGGGTGTATTACCAATCTCCCAAACAATCATCAGGGGTATTTATGACAACTGCTAATGAGTAGCCTTGTTTGCTATTGCTAGGTGGTCTATTCCAGTGTATGGCATATCTCTGAGATAGGAACCTATCCCTCCAGCATGTGCTGCTTAATGAGCTGACGAGGTTTAGGGCCCTAGAGCGTGTAGCCTGGATGGATTGTGATATGTTGCCATGGTGGTTGTCACACAGCTATGGGTCTGACATACCTCTGTCTGTCCAGCAGAGGTAACCTCTGTGTGGGCAGTATGCAATACAGTCTAGATGTGGTTTTGGGAGTCAGTCTGCATAGGGCATCTGTTTGAGGCCAGTATTACCCTTTGTGAGGTATGTCTGTGGCTTTTACACTTGCTGTAGTTGTCATGTGAGGTACATACCACACAGGGCATTGTGATGAGTAGAGGGGAACACTGACCTATATTTCCCTAGATGACACACCTATTGTCATGACACATACCACACAGACAGATTACAAGTCTAGTGTGGCACTGTCTTTATCAAGGGGGAGGCTACTGGAAAACATTGTAGGCTAAAGCAATACCTGTGTCCCATGTTCCCTTATCACACCTTCAGTGTTAGGTAGATTTCTACCTATGTGGTAGTTAATGGGTACAGTGTTTGGGAAAGGAGGAATGGCACTGCAGTATTGACACTTGTTTACAGTCCATGCCTTGGTCACCACACACCTGTTGCAGTACATATGACCCCGTCTCTCTCTCTCTCTCTCTCTCTATATATATATATATATATATATATATATATATAGATAGATAGATATAGATATATAGATATATATATATATATATATATATATATATATATATATATATATATATATATATATATATATATATATATATATATATATATATATATATATATATATATATATATATATATAGATAGATAGATATAGATATACATATCTATACACATACCTGTACACATCCATTGCTGTACATATAGATGTACATATAGGCACATGTACAGTCCACCTTTCATGGTGCGGATATCACTTATGCGACAGTTGTGGGATGTACAGTTATGTAATTATATTACACAGTGTTGTGCAGAATGCATTTTGGTGTCTTCAGCCCATGTAGCATTAGCAGGCCTCACTGACTGTAACACAGCACATCTGACAAATCAGCCCCACAGTGTTTAATCACCACATGACATATATCAGCACTGCATGCTGTTTTCTATGCCACACACTACGACCTACATAGATATATGCACATAACAACCTTCAACGACATATATCTGTCCACCCTTCACTAACAGTTGCAGTATGTCCCTTGCCCTATGCACATGTGCAGATACAGATAGATACATACTGCTGCCACACATGGATGATTTGCAGTGTGTAGAGTACTCTGCAAGAACATCTACTACATACCAGCACATACATATGAGTTACATACCTTACCTTTGTGTTTCCCTGCTCCATCTGTTGTTACTGTTTTGTTGTTTTTTTTTTATTTTTTTGGGTTGTTTGTTTTGGGTTTTCTCTTTCTGTTTCTGTCTCTGTTTCTGTCTCTTTTGTCTGTGTCTTCGTCTGTGTCTCTGTCTCTCTCTCGCTCTCGCTCTCTATCTCCCTGTTCATGCAATGATATTATTGCATGTGTAGACAGCAGGTACAGCCTGCTTTTCTAGGTATCTGCACATGTACATGTGACAGCCTCTGCAACAATTGCTGCCCACCATTCAGTAATTGCATGCAGCCTGCTGTGTGGTGATTGCAGTACTCCCTGTGATTGCACCCCACTGCTATAAAATGCTAGGTTAGGTAGGCATAGCCCTTTCAGCTTTCCAAGGTGGGGCCCATGCTTGTTTGCTCTGGACACAGTTGTGTCAGTCAGAAGGTTGGTATATGTCTCTTATTTGAAGCTAGGGTTGTAGCCAGTGATATGCACGTTGTACTCAAACCTGAATGTTGCTGCTTCCAGTACACACTTCTCAGTGTAGACATGTACTCACCCCTCTAAATGCTAACACAGGATACATGGGAGTATGTACTTTCTTTCTGAATTAGACAATTAACTGCCATACAAATGTGGTTATTGCAATGTATTCCTGTGGCACATGCAGTGTTTGTGAACTGCTATACTGTAATTATTACGTTACTCACTTCTGAACAGTTTGTGGTTTGTTTGTGCTGACATTAGCACAGGCTGCTCAGCACAATTGGACATATTTCAGTACTGAGTATGCCTACCTACACCCTTGTTTTTGCCTGAATACACAGCTGTGTCGTACCTTTGGGTAGGGGTGCAGAACTGCAAAGAGCATTTTTTATTATTGTGTGAGGTTTATCTTGCTGAACATACAGGGTTGCTGTGTACCTGTTAGTCTATCAAGGCAAGTTGTCTGTTTGCGTAGCTCCCACCTGTGGACATATCCAGATGGTAGCTAGAGGTTAGCCTATTATTCTTTGTCTGTGCACCACACCAGTCTTTTCAGCACTGGCACAATGGCATTGTCACAGTTGTTTGCTAGCAGTACATGGCTACATCCTGTGATATTTCTGTGTTGTACTCATACATAAGGGCATGCTTGTGGAACTCTTTCCAAAGCTATTTGCAGAGTGTGTAACAGCAGGAATGCTGATATGCCTGTGTGTTTCTGCCTCTGCCAGGCCTCAGATACTCCCAGGTATATATTTGAACAGCCTCAGTGAACGGTGCATATAGTGAGATACACCTGCAATATATTACAGACATATTGCAGTTGAGACTTTCTTGGGAATCAGAGCATATGTATAACTACACCTTTTCTGACGTGCAAGCAATGTCTACTCTCACCTATTGACATTATTCATTACGTGTGATTCCACACTTCTCTGCCTAATGTTAGTACTTTTCAGAGTGATTCAGAGGGGACAGCTAACATTTGTTTACAAATCAGGGACATCCCTGTAAAGCAGTCAGAGTTGGGGAGTCTGGCCTCTGCCCTATTCAACTTTGCCAGTGTTTATCCTGGTCTGATACTGTGTGGTGTTTGTAAGGTGCTACTTTAACATTATTTCCTGCTAGGATGGCTGGTTCTCTTTTCACAGTCATGCCATGCAATTCCACAACAACTGCTGGAAAAGACCCACAGAACAGGATATGTGTTATGCCATTCCTAATTTCCAGTTACATTCCCTCATTGTAATGCATGATATATTTATTTCAGCACCAAATTATTTGTATGTCTGCTGTGGTTTAGTGGTAATTCATGCAGTCTATTGTGTCAATGGACTGGGGTTCGAGATTGGTCGAGGTTTTTTCTTTTGCTGCTGAGCAGAAAAAGGGCCCTGACATAGAGTGACTAAGGCACTTTTAAGTAGTTGTAAGTGGGTTTGCACGGGCTTGCGTGATACTTAGCAATACTTAGCTAAGTGCACACATGCGCACACTCGCTTTAACCTGCTTACTACCACTTAAAAGTGCTTACTCCCGCTAAACCCTGCGCTAATTTCATTTAAAGAAAAGAAAATGGGGAGATAGGAAAGTGGTGAAAAAGGGGGCACAAAGAGGGACAGACAGTAGGTAAACAAGCTTGGGATGTGCAGGACGGGTGTAGGGAAGGTCCATAGCTGCCCATTTCTTTACCAGCAACAGCTGTGCATATGCAATAAATTTGGAGTGAAATTTGAAGCCTCCCACCCCTGGGAGAGGGGTGAGGACAACAAAGAATGTTGTACTGCCAATTATAATTATCAGTTTACATATCCAGCAGACGTGTGCGAAATGGGCAGCTATGTATGGGGCATAATTTTTTTGTGGGTACAGATTGCCCTTTTTTTTTTTTTTTTTTTTTCCAGGTGAGAGTGGAAAGTGAGGTACAGGAAGTAGGTATGTTTGGGGAGGTAGGTTGGGGAGGTAAACAGACAAGACAAACAAGACGCATACAGGGGCGGTGTATGACACATGGGTTGGGTGAACACAATTGACGGGGATGGATGTTTGAAAATCACAAGCCCATGAGCCCACAGATGGTAACAGCGGAACTGAGATCCCCACCCATGGGCAGTCACCACTGCACCTTCACAGCCCCGAGAGTGGCTGTGCTGGGGGCTGCGTAGGACAGGCAGGCTCACCCATGAGATGCACCACTCTCGCCTCGAGCTGACATAGGGGATCAGCGACTGAACACTGGATCTCCCTAAGCACCACAGCCCAGACCCTTCGAAGGGTGACAGGTGGCCCTTCTCCGCCCATGCTTGCACAGTGGGGACGAGCACCATTCTCTGCAGTGCTTCCACCCGAAGGTGGCACAGGACCAACGGAGGAGGGGAGCCCGGGCTGGGCACCGGACCTGCTGGTGCCAGGTGCACTCACCAGCTGAGGAGGGACAGATGGGTCTGCTGGGACCGGCCTTCCCATACGTTCTGTGGCTAGGTGTGTTTAATTACAACATAAACAACAGCATTCCAGATTAGTTGTAACAGCATGCAGTAATATTCCCATTAACCCAACACACCAAGGTTCCAACAGTTGAACAGCAAGCATAACACATGCATATATTGAACATCAGTGGATATTCCAACAGCATGCATAGAAGTTTGATAACAACAGGCCACCATGATTGTGGTGTTTGAACAGGGCACATGCATCAAAGTGAATGCAAATATTTATAGAACAATAGGACATATGTCCCAACAAATATTTAAGATTGCACATACCCATTGAGGTGTGGAATTGCATGGTTTATGCACATACAGTAGGGTGTAGAAAGAAACCTCAATTAACATCTTATAAGTACTTTTAGTCTACACTACATTCCTAGTGACTGCAAGTGTATATCCCCTACATGTATTATTACACTTGCCAACATGCATTAGGTTGTGTAATGGGTTTGGCTAGTTCAATATATACCTGACCTATATCTGACATACTAACTGTCCAAGATGCAGATGCTACTGCTACATATTTCTTGATTTCATTTATATTTCTTTATCTACATATCTGGATGTTTTCACATGACATTTTCACTTCAATTTGTACAGAACCTTGCATTTCTTGAAGCACACTCACATTTCTGGGGAACAAATTAACATGCTACTCGTGTGCCAGATTTACTTATGCATGCCAGCCAGTAACTGACTGTTGAGGACTGTATATATGCTTCACAGCTACTAGCACTTCCATCACCCACTTTAGATGGGACTGCACAACTCTGGGTTGCCAGCACTTATTAAAACAGTATTATTTGTATAATGCAAGGGTACAACAACATTTCAGAGTAAGTGACACAGACACACTTTGGGTTTTCTACCTTTATTAATTACATTACACACTTTTCCACAGGCTCGTTTCTTTATTTGTTATAATAGTGCATATGGAAGACATATTCAAGACATATTATACCTTTATTAATAGGCTAGAACACTCTTTTTCAGGCTCGCTCACTTATTTTTTATGACAGTACCTGCAGAGATATTATTCTGGACATATTTTACCTTTCTTAATGGGTTACTACACTCTTTTTCTGCCTCTCTGACTTTTTTATCTGACAGTACATGCAGAGGAATTATTCAGGCCATTTTATGGCTGTATTATTGGACTACAACACTTTATTTCATGCTCTCTCCCCTATTTTATATAACAATACATGCAGAATAATCACTAACCTGCCTGGTGGTGCAGCCTTAGTAGCCTATCTGCATAGGCTTGCTGATTCGCAGCACAGTCACCTGCAGCTGTGAAGTAAATGAAGGGATATTGAGACATACCTATCCATTATACAGAATCAATTATCAATTCATACATACTGCATTCCATGGCTACCTACTCAGTTGTGGGGCATCTTGCATCCCACAGGCCTCTTGTATCCATTGGTTCAGGTGGTCCTGCTTCTGTCTCTTCAGGTTTGCATGGTGGTGACGGACCTGCTCACCAGTCTGAGGAATGCCTGTGACACTGGTGAGGTCATGAGATAACCGGTTCCAAGCCTCTGCCTTGTACTCCGTCCCTTGGAACTGGTCCTGCAGGAGTCTTGAATCATGACGATGGACAAGGAGCCAAACAATGTATTTCGACTCCTCGATGTCCCAGTGTTGCACTCGGAAGCATGTACCCTCTCCAGCACCAACTATTCTAACTGCCGATGTGAACTACAATCAGTTATTGCGAGTATTCCCGCCTATGAGGCTTAAATATGCTGCATTTCCCACACTTTTTTGTGATTGGCCATTTTTGAAAATTCTCGGCTGACTGCAGACTTGCTTAGTAATGGTTAATCTACCATTTCTAAGTATATGTATGTTAACAGTGGCTGTTTCACTTGTGCTGTCGTGGCTTAGTGGTTTAGTACTTTGATTATGGGGCACAGAATCCT
Source organism: Protopterus annectens (assembly GCF_019279795.1). Taxonomy (NCBI): domain Eukaryota; kingdom Metazoa; phylum Chordata; order Ceratodontiformes; family Protopteridae; genus Protopterus; species Protopterus annectens. The sequence continues at coordinate 1,935,021,158 of NC_056726.1, forward strand.
GGGTTCGAACCTTGTCATTCATTTTATTTTAATACTGTCCAGACAGGCTAGGGGGTGTGGCTGTGTTTAAGCAACTTTGCTCTACATTGCTCCACGGTGCCCTGGTTGGCATGGCGCACATCCGCTCAAACACATTGCGCTGGTCAAAGCACTATTTAGCTATGGGCATCTCTATTGGGCTGGGTACAGCGCTATTTAACTTTGGGCAACTCTATTGCGCTGGGTAAAGCACTATTTAACTATGGGCAACTCTATTGCGCTGGGTAAAGTGCTATTTAACTATGGGCAATTCTATTATGCTGGGTAAAGCGCTGCTTAACTGCGGGCAATTATATATCAGGATCCTTTGAAAATATATATTTTGTTCACTGATACATAGGCCATTTCACTGCTTTTACTAATATTTTAATCATATATGTCAGGTATTATTTCATATACTGATTTAAAACATAAATAAGAAGGGGAGTGGAGGGACTCAAACCGTGAATGCCTCCTCTTTGTGTGAACGCTCTACCATTACACTATTATGTGCGATTTGCATAAACATTCTTTCTTATGCTCTTCCATGTCGGAATTGCTAACTACAACTAAGCAATGGGCACACCCGTGCAAATACGGGCAGCTATTTTGGGATTTAAAAAAAATAAAATGAATGTTTTACTTTTTATAACTGTGATGGAAGTTTACAATGTCAGGAAGTGTGGTGTTGGGTGCAAGGACATTTGAGCGGACTCGCTCTTGTGTGTTTTCATTTTACTTTTCGAACCCTTGCAGGGACATGGACATTTAGACTGCTCGGTAGTCGGACACGCCCCCTTCTTTCCGACACGGTCCGTGTTAGATTTACAGTTGAGTCAGCGTGCCCTCATGAATATTCATGGCACGCTGACGTCATACCATTCAACTGCAGTCTCCGGGTAAGACATATTTAGTCTTACATGGAGGATTTGTGAATCCGGGGGAAAGCCTTTACCAAAGTCGATGTCATTCTTTATCCTGAATGTAGCCTTCCCCTTCTTCACCTTGAAGGGCACTTAACATGCTTTTTAAAATTTCTGAATTAAATAGAGCTTCCTAAGTTAAACTATGAATAAATCCTCCCTTAGATTCTCCTGTACTGGTATTAGAAGTCTATCAGGCTATTTGGTCTTCTCCAAATTTTAAAGAATATGGACCACACACACACACACACACACACACACACACACACACACACACACACACACACACACACACACATACACATGCATATATATAAAATATATATAATACACATGCACAAATGTGTATATATATATATATATATATATATATATATATATATATATATGTATCTGTGTGTGTGTGCATGTGTCTATACCTATATATCAGTCTTGATAATATATATTAGTGTTATCAGCATATTAGATAATGTTAGTTGAGTCATCAGAAATTCTCATTACTGAAAAAGAAAATAAAGAGTAGTTGATAGTGCCCTAATGACTCCAGTTGGGATAGGAAAAGCAGAGGATGTAACTTTTAATTATCTACCTACCATGGTCCTGTACTGTAAGTTACTATCAAACTATCTTATTACAGATACTGCCAGTGCAGAACTGAACAGCTGTTGACACTGCTGACTTTTAGAAAAACTTTCAAGTCAGGAAATATTGCACCAACTGAATCACTGCTATGTTCTGCCCCTTACTCCCACAATGCACTACACTAACAGGGTATTTTAGCTAATTCCTGCAGGAAATGAGTCCATTTACTCATCTGAATATCCCAGGATGCTTTGAAGAAAATATAACTTTTTTTCAAGTAAAACGTACATTTTTATTTTTTACTCTTTAACTTGATCTGTTTTGAGTTCTAATTCAGACATTTCAAAAGTATCTTGCAGGTCTTCAGTCTTTTCATCAGTCATGGTTTCTAACACACTACATTCTAATACAAAATGTGCCCTTAATGGCAAATATCTCCCCCTTTCAGATAAGTACCCTGTTCTGACATTCAAACATGTTGACTGTAAGAAGTTTAATGATACATATAGAAAGTGCCATAGGAAGGTTTTATATTTGTTTAGGGAAGCTCCAGTGTTTCAAGCAGGACCCTTTAGCATTTAATTCTAAATTTCTACATGCGAAAATGCATTATAAGTAGGAAGAAAAAAGACAGTCCCCCGGATTCATGAAACCTCCATGTAAGACTTAATATGTCTTACTCGGAGGCTGCAGTAGAACGGTAACTCTTACACGGACTGAGTAGGAAAGCAGGGGGCATGTCCGACTGCCAAGCAGTCTAAAAGTCCACGCCCCTGCAAGGTTTTAAAAACCATAATGTCAACAGACAATAGCGAGTTCGCTCAAATGTACTTGCACCCAACACCACACTCCCTGACACTGTAAACCCCCATCACAGTTATAAAACGTAAAATATTAATTAAATTTTTTTTTAATCCACAATATAGCTGCCCGTATTTGCGCTTGTTTGCACGGGTGTGCCCATTGCTTAACCACAGATAGCAATTGTGACATTGAAGGGCATATAAGAACTACTTATGCAAGCTAAGCCAAGTAGCAGTAGTGTAATGGTAGCGAGTATGCACAAAGAAGAAGCATTCACGGTTTGAGTCCCACCACTCGCCTTCTTATTTATTTTTTAAATCAGTATTTAAAATAATACCAGCCATATATTAAAAGCAGTGACATGGCCAATGTATCAGTGAACAAAATATATATTTTTAAAGACCCAGATATATAATAGGCTGCTGTTAAGCAACGCTTTACCCAGCGAAAAACAGGTGCCCATAGTTTAATAGCGCTTTACCCAGCTAAACAGAGGTGCCCATAGTTAAATAGCACTTTACCCAGCTAAACAGAGTTGCCCATAGTTTAATAGCGCTTTACCCAGTGCAATAGAGTTGCCCAAAGTTTAAAAGTGCTTTACCCAGCGCAATGTGTTTGTGCGGACGTGCGTGCCGTGCCAACCAGGGCACCAGGGAGCAACATAGAGCTAAGTTGCTTAAACTTAGCCACACCCTCTAGCCTGTCTAGACAGTATTAAAATAAAACAATGACAAGGTTTGAACCCAGGACCCTGTATATTATAATCAATGTACAGAACCACTAAGCCATGACAACATAGGGAAAGCAGCCACTGTTAACATTCATATACTTACGAATGGCAGTTTAACCATTACTAAGCAGGTCTGCAGTCAGCCGAGAATTTTACAAAATGGCCAATCACAAAAAAGTGTGGGAAATGCGGCATATTTAAGCCCCATAGGTGGGAATACTTGCCATAACTGATTGTAGCTCACATTTACAGTCAGAATGGCAGGTGCAGGAGAGGGTTCAAGCTTCCGAACACAAAGTTGGGGCATCGAGGAGTACAAATACACGATTTGGCTCCTTGTCCACCATCACAAGTCAAGACTCCTGCAGGGCCAGTTCCAAGGGATGGAGTACAAGATAGAGGCTTGGAACCAGTTAGCTCGTGACCTCACCAGTGCCACAGGTGTTCTCCAGACTGGGGAGCAGGTCTGTCACCACCATGCAGACCTGAAGAGATGAAAGCAAGACCGCCTGAACCAGTGGATACAGGAGGCCCATGGGATGCAGAATGCCCCACAACTGAGTATGTAGCCATGGAATGCAGTATGTAAGAATTGATAATGGAGTATGTATAACGGATAGGTATGTCTCAGTATCCCTTCATTTACTTTACAGATTCAGGTGACCGTGCTATGAATCAGCAAGCCTATGCTGATAGGCTGCTAAGGCTGCACCACCAGGCAGGTTAGTGATTATTTTGCATGTATTGTTATATAAAATATGGGAGATTGCATGAAAGAAAGTGTTGTAGTCCAATAAAACAGCCATAGAATTGCCTGAATAAGACCTCTGCATGTACTGTCAGATAAAAACATCAGAGAGGCAGAAAAAGAGTGTAGTAACCCATTAAGAAAGGTAACATATGTCTGGAATAATATCTCTGCAGGCACTGTCATATAACATAAGTGAGTGAGCCTGAAAAAAGATTGTTCTAACCTATTAATAAAGGTATAATATGTCTTGAACATGTCTGCCATAAACACCGTTAAAACAAATAAAGGAGTGAGCCTGTGGAAAAGTGTGCAATGTCATTAATAAAGGTCTAAAACCCAGAGTGTGTCTGTGTCACAGAGTCTGAAATGTTGTTGTACCCTTGCATTATACAAACAGTACTGTTTGAAAATGTGCTGGCAACCCAGAGTTATGCAGTCCCATATAAAGTGGGTGATGGAAATGCTAGTAGCTGTGAAACATATATACAGTCCCCAATAGTCAGTTACTGGCTGGCATTAATAAGTAAACCTGGCACACATGTAGCATGTAATTATTCACCAGAAATGTGAGTGTGTGTTAAGAAATGCAGGGTTCTGTACAAATCGAAGTGAAAATGTCATGTGAAAACATCCCAGATATGTAGATAAAGAAATATAAATGCAAACAAGAAATATGTAGCAGTAACACCTGCATCCTGGCCAGTTAGTATGTCAGATATAGGTCAGGCATATATTGAACTAGCCAAACCCATGACACAACCTAATGTATGGTGACACGTGTAATAATACAGGTAGGGGATATACAACTGCAGTCACTGGGAATGTAGTGTAGACTAAAAGATCATTATAAGATGTTAACCGAGGTTTTTTCTACACCCTACAGTATGTGTATAAACCATGCAATTCCACACCTCAATGGGTATGTGTAACCCTTAAATATTTGTTGGGACATATGTCCTATTGTTTTATAAATATTTGCATTGATGTTGATGCGTGTGCCTTGTTAGAACACCATGTTCATGGTGGCCTGTTGCTATGAAACATCCCTGTATGCTTTTGGAATATCCACTGTCGTTCAATATATGCATGTGTTATGCTTGCTATTCAACTGTTGGAACCTTGGTGTGTTGGGTTAATGGGAATATTACTGCATGCTGTTACAACTAATCTGGAATGTTGTTGTTTATGTTGTAATTAAACACACCTAATCACAGAACATATGGGAAGTCCGGTCCCAGCGGACCCACCTGTCCTTCCTCAGTTGGCGAGTGCACCTGGCACCAGCAGCTCCGGTGCCCATCCCGGGCTCCCCTCCTCCATTGGTCCTGTGCCACCTTCAGGTGGAAGTGCTGCAGGGGATGGAGCTCGTCCCCCCCATGCAAGCATGGGCGGAGAAGGGCCACCTGTCACCCTTCGAAGGGTCCGGGCTGTGGTGCTTAGGGAGATCCAGCGTTCAGTTGCTGATCCCCTAAGCCAGCTTGAGGCGAGAGTGGTGTGTCTCTCGGGTGAGCCTGCCCGTTCTACTCAGCTCCCAGCACAGCCACCCTCGGGGCTGTGAAGGTGCAGTGGTGACTGCCCATGGGTGGGGATCTCAGTTCCACTGTTACCATCTGTGGGCTCATGGGCTTGCGATTTCCAAACAACTTTCCCCGACAATTGTGTTCACCCACCCCATGTGTCAAACTCCGCCCCTGTATGCGTCTTGTCTGTCTTGTCTCTTTACCTCCCCAACCTACCTCCCCAAATATACCTACATCTTCTACCTCACATTCCACTCTCACCTGACAATAATAAAAATAAAAAAAGGGCAATCTGTTCCCACAAAAAAATTATGCCCCATACATAGCTGCCCAATTTGTACACATGTCCGCTGGACATGTAAACTGATAATTCTAATTGGCAGTACAACCTATTTTGTTGCCCTCACCCTTCTCTCAGGGGTGGAAGGTTTCAAATTCCACACCAAATGTCACAGCTGTTGCTGGTAAAGAAATGGGCAGCTATGGACCTTCCCTACACCCACCCTGCACATCACAAGCTGGTTTCCCTACTGTCTTTCCCTCTTTGTGCCCCCCCTTTTCACCACTTTCCTATTTCCCCATTTTATTTTCTTTAAAAGAAATTAGCGTGGGGGTTAGCTGGAGTAAGCACTTTTAAGCAGTAGTTAGCGGGGGTGCGCGAGTGTGAGCTTGTGTGCGCTTAGCTAAGCATTGCTAAGCGTCGCGCAAACCCACGCAAACCTGCTTACAACTGCTTAAAAGTGCCTTAGTCACTCTGTATGACAAGGCCCTTGTACTGCTCAGCAGCAAAATAAAATACCATTGTTAGTCTCAAACCCCACACCTTGGACTCACCAGTCTGCATGATGTACCACTAAGCTACAGCATATATACAATAACTTGGTGCTGAAAGAAATATAACATGCATTACAAGGTGTGAATGTAAAGGGAAAATAGGAAAGCCATAGGAATATATTGCAATAAAGAAATATAACATGCATTACAAGGAGTGAATGTAAATGGAAAATAGGAAAGCCATAGGAATACATTGCAATAAAGAAATATAACATGCATTACAAGGAGTGAATGTAAAGGGAAAATAGGAAATCCATAGGAATACATTGCAATAAAGAAATATAACATGCATTACAAGGAGTGAATGTAAAGGGAAAATAGGAAAGTCATAGGAATACATTGCAATAAAGAAATATAACATGCATTACAAGGAGTGAATGCAAAGGGAAAATAGGAAATCTATAGGAATACATTGCAATAAAGAAATATAACATGCATTACAAGGAGTGAATTTAAAGGGAAATAGGAAATCCATAGGAATACATTGCAATAATGAAGTATAACATGCATTACATGGAGTGAATGTAAAGGGAAAATAGGAAAGCCATAGGAATACATTGCAATAAAGAAATATAACATGCATTACAAGGAGTGAATGTAAAGGGAAAATAGGAAATCCATAGGAATACATTGCAATAAAGAAATATAACATGCATTACAAGGAGTGAATGTAAAGGGAAAATAGGAAAGTCATAGGAATACATTGCAATAAAGAAATATAACATGCATTACAAGGAGTGAATGCAAAGGGAAAATAGGAAATCCATAGGAATACATTGCAATAAAGAAATATAACATGCATTACAAGGAGTGAATGTAAAGGGAAATAGGAAATCCATAGGAATACATTGCAATAAAGAAATATAACATGCATTACATGGAGTGAATGTAAAGGGAAAATAGGAAAGCCATAGGAATACATTGCAATAAAGAAATATAACATGCATTACAAGGAGTGAATGTAAAGGGAAAATAGGAAAGCCATAGGAATACATTGCAATAAAGAAATATAACATGCATTACAAGGAGTGAATGTAAGGGAAAATAAGAAAGCCATAGGAATACATTGCAATAGCTACTGTTGTATGTCAGTTAATTCCCTAATTCCAAAAGAAAGTACATACTCCCATGTATCCAGTGTTAGTATTAGGAGGTGTGAGTAAACATACACACTGAGAAGAGTGTACTGGAAGAAGCAACAGTCAGGTTTCAGTACAACATGCATTTCACTGGCTACAGCCCAGCTTCAGATATGAGACATATACCAACCTTCTGACTGACACAACAGTGTCCACAGCAAACAAGCATGGTCCCCACCTTGCAAAACTGAAAGGCCTATGCCTACCTAATCTATCATTTTATAGCAGTGTCCTGAAATCACAGTGAGAACTGCAATTACCACACAGCAGGCTGCATGCAATTACTAAATGGTGGGCACCAATTTCTGCAGAGGCCATCACATGCACATGTGCAGATACCTACAAAAGCAGCCTGTACTTGCTGTCCACACATGCAATAATATCACTGCAGCAACTGGAGAGACAGAGAGCGAGAGAGACAGACAGACAGAGACAGACAGACAGACAAACAAACAGAGGCAGTTGGAGACACCAAACAAAAAAAAAAAAAAAACACATCAACAGGTACAACAGACAGAGGTGAGAAATACAAAAGGTAAGGTATATAACAGATGTATTTGCTGGCATCCGAATGATGTGTCTGAAGGGTACTCTACATACTATGAACCCTCAATATATATACATATATAGATAGATATATACATATATACATATATAGATATATATAGATATATAGATATGTAGATATATACATATATAGATATATATAGATATATAGATATATACATATATAGATATATATAGAGATATATAGAGATATACAGATATATATGGATATATATAGATATGTATATATATATATATATATATATCTATATATATATCTATATATATATATATATATATTCATGTGTATATTTATATATACATATATATATATATATATATATATATACATATATATATATATATATAGTAAGAGAGGGAGACATGGGGTCAGACGTATTGCAACAGGTGCCTGGTGACCAAGACATGGACTGAACACCAGTGTTGATACTGCAGTGCCATACCCCATTCCAAAATGCTTTACCCACTAACTACCAGATAGGTGGTTGCCTGCCTAACACTGAAGGTGTCAGAAGGGAACATGGGACACAGGTGTAGAGTAGCCTCCCCTTTGAGATTCACAGATATTCCTCTGACAGATGAACAGATGCTATATATGGCAGCTAATTGATATCTGTACTGGATAATGTTAAGTGTGCCACATGACTTGCTCACACATATCGTTTACTTGTCTTCCAGGCTAATGGCTCATCACAGGAACCCCTGCTACACAGCTGCAGAGGAACAGGAAATCCACCACAGCCTGGTACAGCACTATACCCTGCTGTTTTCAAGGGCCAGCCAGCACCAGCAGGTGCGTACTGCACTGTGGCAAGAACTTGTTCATCAGGTAAATGACATAGGCATGCATAACTGGACATATGAGCAGGTACGCCATCACTGCAGTGATTTAATCAGACATGTCCGGTGGCGTACGTCTGATATCCACAGACAACAGCTTGCCACTAAAGTGGTGGGGAGGCAATACATCCCCCCTCACCAGAGTGAACTGCTGCTAAGTGTGGTGGCCGCTGGCCTACAGCAACAACAACATCGCACATGTGTTGTCATGGAGGCCGGAGCCACCCAGCATAGCGACATGGAGCGTGCAGGTAACATGCCCTAGCTGTAGACTACTGTTACCTGTATTGTTAGATTATGCATGTGTGAGATGTGTACTGTGTTTAGCAGTTGTGCTGCTTATTGTGTGCAATACTGATAATTTGAATAGTATCTGTAAACCTATGCCTGTTGTTCTACTGTAGTTTAGCACACTCACAGTAGCAATGCCACAGGTGTGGCCACTGACAAACTGTGTCATATTCTTGCAGGTCCCTCTGGTGTGACAGCAGGGCAGACGTTACATGCTGGTGAGTGTGTTAACACTTTAAAGTTGGTATTGAACTGTGCATGTCATAGGTGAGGTGTAGGCCATGTACACATAACACACCTACGCATAATGCATGCTGTGCATGTTTGCTGTGAGACGTGAAACATCTCAGTAATGTCAGTAGCTGCCTCATTCACATGCATTGCACAGAGCATCAGACACAAATGTGGCAACACTGTACTGCACATTGGATAGGCATAGTTGACACACATGTACACAACATAACTTGTTTGTCATACACAGTACACCTCAACATGCTACACATAGTGAAACCGGACACCCGCTGGCAGGTCACACTTCAGTATCCCACATGTCATCCACACACCACACATACCATACCTGAGGGGTAGGAGCCTAGCATGGGGCTGTGCAACACTCCTCAACCCATAACACAGTCATGTTAGACAATACTCCCTATTGGACACCTCACACACCCTTGTGCAACGTGGCTGTGTAATTGTGAACTTAGCCATGGCACTGCGGTTCAGGTACAGATTGCTAGGCGGTGGTGTAGCACACTTTAGTGGCCTTGAGTGACCACATGATGCATGATGATGATGGCTAATGGTACTACACCCCATACTGTTACAATGGCCATGTCCAGGATTGGTATCCCATCACGTATACATGCACCACCCATCCCGTGTGTGTACATAACATGCATGTGCTACACCTGTGTCCACAATTATCTGTTACAGACACAGACACTGCAATCAGACATGGAAATACATGTGACACACAGATAACACATGCAGCCATGGTATGTATACCTGTGTGTGATGGTGCACAGGACATTGTAGAGCTTATAATACTTGCACAGAAATGTGTCCTTGTACACATTGTGTTCCAGGGTGTAGGCAATCACTGAACATGTACACACATGCACCACAGGCATGTACACTGTCATCAACTATGGCTGTCTACACTCACACTGCATGGACTTGAGCAACACTTATTCTGCATGCTGACGTGTGCGTGACTGTTTGCCTTGTGATACTGTCACCCACCTTCAACCAGTATTGAGTATGATTTGGAAGTCTGCTGTGTGTGTGTGTATCTGCTGTAGTGAGGAGTGTGCATGTGTTCCTGTGTGCATGTGTTCCTGTGTGCCTGTGTGCATGTGTTCCTGTGTGCATGTGTTCATGTGTGCATGTGTGCATGTGTTCATGTGTTCATGTGTGCATGTGTTCATGTGTGCATGTGTGCGTGTGCATGTGTGCATGTGTTCATGTGTGCATGTTTTCATGTGTTCATGTGGGCATGTGTGCATGTGTGCATGTGTGCGTGCGTGCGTGCATGTGTTCATGTGTGCATGTGTGCATGTGTGCATGTGCAGACCGTAATGTGTTTCCTGTCTTCCTCTTACAGGTGCTGAGGTAGGGCTTGGCAAAAGCAGCAGGTGATCTGAAGCCACTGCCATGGTTAGTAGTGATGATGAAACATGTATTTTGGCACAGGTAGATTTGATAGGGCCTGTCATTGGTCCACCAATCGACAGTACACAGCGTTCAACCCCATCTATGCGCACACTCATACTGCCATTACATCCCTCACCACCAATGGCCATAGGGGAGGGATAGCATATAGTTGGCATTGACCAGGAGAGTGTGGTACCCATGGCACATGCATCCCCTCACAGCAGCCATAGCCATAGACCGGCAATGGTACCACATAGGCGGAGGTCCAGGGGTTCTCGGGGGAGCATCACAGGATGTATTGCCCCTGGAAGGCATGCCCTCACAGGTCATATGACGACCACTATGTTCCGGGCTGTAATGCAGGCTCAGGCATGTATGGAACAGTACACCAGGCAGGGACTTAGGGTGCAGAGGGCACATAACACCGCTATCAATGACAGCATCCGTGATCTTGCCAGTGCCATCCGGACATACACCGAGGTCATTGATAGACATTGGGTGGAGACAATAGATGCCCTCCACAACATGTCTTCCTCAAGCCAGGACCGTGCAGGATGGTTGCGACGTCGACGCGGACGCATGCCAGCAACAGCAACAGCTGGCAGTGGTCTTGTATGGCCCACAGCTGCTCCCGTAGTGGCAGTACCAGCCCCAGCAATGCTGGGGCTGGCCTGTCCATTGTCTGGCCCAGTAGACCATGTGTACGTGACTCTGGCCAGTCCCAGCAGGGACATGGGTCCAGTCGTCATACCTCTGCCTCTGATGACACTATCCAGTCAGGGTTGGTACCCGATATCGTCCGTAGCACCCCTGCCAGGCACAGGTACTGTGTCCATGGCCGGAGACAGTGATCTGTACAGCCAAGCAGGTACAGTCTGTACATCAACATTGGCCCATGCTGTACTGTTGCCCCCCCCCCCCCCACACACACACAGACATGTCGATTGGATGGGTCAATGTCAGGCTCTGGCAAACAAAATGCCCTGTGCATATGTTGATACCTGTGCCGCCTCCTGTCATCTGCATTATCGATGGAGGGACAGGCTAACATGGTGCTGATGCACAGGGTGACACTATAGCAGTGTAGCAATAATAGCGAGTTGTCAACAAGGAAGTCTAACTACATCCTTGTAGGTATATCTGGGCAGACATTATGCATAAAAGCTCTGTTTGTCAATGTAGCATTGTTTACACCACTATTAGGCCTGAATATGTATTATCCACCCATGTGCCACTTGGCTGATGTGTGATGTATTGCCAGCATGTGTTAGCGAGTGGACAGTACATGAGTGATGTGTGCAGTACAGATTATCAAGTGTACATCTGTGAACATGGTGGGTGCACACTGTCTGGATGTACATGCATAGTGGACACATGGGACGTGTGGCATACCCTGTCATACACATTATTAACACCCCATTGCATCTTTCAATGGCCAGTACGCATTCTACTACAGTTATGTACTAACATGGGTAGATGTGTGTATGACATGGTTTGACACTATGCTGCGGGTGATACCGTTAATATCAGTCAATGATTTGCAGTCTGGTAGTATACACAACCTCAACAGCATGACTATAAGCAATCATTGGATGATGTCCTGACAATTGACACACAGTAGTAGGGAACCCAGTATCAATTGGATCCTTCCGGTGCTACACTATAACACTAACCAGTGGTGATGACCACCACCCATTACTGTGACCGCACCTGTGTGTCATATGGCCCCCTTAGGTACATGCAGACACACTAGGGATGTATCCATCCAAATCTGGGAATGCATGGAAAGGCCTACAATACATTCCCTTAATGGGATGCATATCCTACACAAGGGTATCATACAGACATATAACTGTTGTATGATACATGCTGTATAGCAGTAAGCTGACTATGGCATAGTCATCCTCATGTACTATACATAGTATCCCATCAGTACCACACTGGTGGTAGCCCTCAACATGTATGTCGGGTACAATTGTGTACATACATACTCATGTTATGTCATGTGTCCCTTTGTATCCACATATCCATAGGTATTGTAGAGTCCCAATGTGTATCACAGACATTAGAGGCCTGAATACATATCCACAAGGCAGTCGTACACCTATAAAGACTGTCCATTCTTGGCAGACTTTGTTGTGTATGACCATGTCTGACATATACCCCAGCCATATACCCTCACTCACACTACTCTTCAGTAACTGTCATGGGTGTGTGTGCCACAGATGACCTTGGTCACAGAACACAACAGTGGATGGCCATGTCACATACATAAATACGTGACCTATGATCTGAGTAGCAGTGGCACAACCTGTTAATGGAAACAAATGTATTCATGTAGTATGCAGGCTTCACACCTATGTACTGATTGAGGGGACATGTACACATATATATTTGCCACGCAGATACCTGATGTCTGCAATGCATTTACTGTTGTCATCATACTATGTCATACCATAGTAAAAGCAAAATCCACACTGTTTTTACCAGCAGTGGCACACACACAGTCAGCATTTACAGGATTCAAACCTCTACCTAACAATCTTATGATGTTAGAGAGTGATGCATTAACACAGCACTCTATTTGCTTTACTGGATGACTTACCTTCTCCTGCTGTGTTTTTAGGATGGTGACATCATCAGACTTTCCAAAGAGGAATGTACATCTTCTTGTGTGTTTTCCCAGTCTCCAAAAAGGGCACTCCTTTCAAAGACAATTGCACACATGAACACACCCTCCACACACAGTCAGCGTTTGCAGGATTCAAGCCCCTACCTACCTATATTATGATATTAGAGAGAGATGCATTAGCATGGCGTGTCATTTGTTTTCCTGGCTGGTTTTCCTTCTCCTGCTGTATTTCTAGGATGGTGACATCATCAGTCTTTACAAAGAGGAATGTAAATCTTCTAGTGTGTTTTCACAGTCTCCAAAAAGGGCACTCCTTTTAAAGACAATTGCACACATGCACACACCCCCCACACACAGTCAGCGTTTGCAGAATTCAACCCCCTACCTACCTATGTTATGATACTAGAGAAAGATGCATTAGCACGGCGTGCTATTTGTTTTACTGGCTGGTTTTCTTTCTCCTGCTGTATTTCTAGGATGGTGACATCATCAGTCTTTCCAAAGAGGAATGTACATCTTCTAGTGTGTTTTCACAGTCTCCAAAAAGGGCACTTCTTTCCAAGACAATTGCACACATACACACACCGTCAGCGTTTGCAGGATTCAAAACCCTACCTACCTACGTTATGATACTTGAGCGAGACGCATTAGCACGGTACCCTATTTGTTTTACTGGCTGGTTTCCCTTCCCCTGTTGTATTTCTAGGATGGTGACATCATCAGTCTTTCCAAAGAGGAATGTACATCTTCTAGTGTGTTTTCACAGTCTTCAAAAAGGGCACTCCTTTCAAAGACAATTGCACACATACACACAGTCAGCATTTGCAGAATTCAAACTCCTACTTACCTATGTTATGATACTAGAAAGAGAGACGCATTCGCACGGCGTGCTATTTGTTTTAGTGGCTGGTTCCTCTTCTGCTGTATTTCTAGGATGGTGACATCATCAGTCTTTCCAAAGAGGAATGTACATCTTCTAGTGTGTTTTCACAGTCTCCAAAAAGGGCACTCCTTTCAAAGACAATTGCACACATACAAAGTCTGCAGGATTCAAACTCTTACCTACCTATGTTATGATACTAGAGAAAAACACATTAGCATGGCGCGCTATTTGTTTGATTGGTTGATTACCCTTCTCCTGCTGTATTTCCAGGATGGTGACATCATCAGTCTTTCTAAAGAGGAATGTACATCTTCTAGTGTGTTTTCACATTCTCCAAAAAGGGCACTCTTTTCAAAGACAATTACACACATTCACACACAGTCAGCATTTGCAGGATTCAAACCCCTACCTACCTATATTATGCTACTAGAAAGAGACACATTAGCACAGCATGTTATTTGTTTTACTGGCTGGCTTTTTTTCTCCTGCTGTATTTCTAGGATGGTGACATCATCAGTCTTTCCAAAGAGGAATGTACATCTTCTAGTGTGTTTTCACAGTCTCCAAAAAGGGCACTCCTTTCAAAGAAAATTGCACACATACACACAGTCAGCATTTGCAGGATTCAAACTCCTACTTACCTATGTTATGATACTAGAGAGAGAGAGATGCATTAGCATGGCGCACTATTTGTTTTAGTGGTTGGCTCTTTTTCTCCTGCTGTATTTCTAGGATGGTGACATCATCAGTCTTTCCAAAGAGGAATGTACATCTTCTAGTGTGTTTTCACAGTCTCCAAAAAGGGCACTCCTTTCAAAAACAATTGCACACATACAAAGTCTGCAGGATTCAAACCCTTACCTACCTATGTTATGATACTAGAGAAAAACACATTAGCACGGCGCGCTATTTGCTTTATTGGTTGGTTACCCTTCTCCTGCTGTATTTCTAGGATGGTGACATCATCAGTCTTTCTAAAGAGGAATGTACATCTTCTAGTGTGTTTTCACATTCTCCAAAAAGGGCACTCTTTTCAAAGACAATTACACACATTCACACACAGTCAGCATTTGCAGGATTCAAACCCCTACCTATCTATATTATACTACTAGAGATAGACGCATTAGTACAGCATGTTATTTGTTTTACTGGCTGGCTTTTTTTCTCCTGCTGTATTTCTAGGATGGTGACATCATCAGTCTTTCCAAAAAGGAATGTACATCTTCTAGTGTGTTTTCACAGTCTCCAAAAAGGGCACTTCTTTCAAAGACAATTGCACACATACACACCCCCCCGACAGTCAGCGTTTGCAAGATTCAACCCCCTACCTGCCTATGTTATGATAATAGAAAGAAACGCATTAGCGCAGCATACTATTTGCTTTATTGGCTGGTTTCCCTTCTCCTGCTGTATTTATAGGATGGTGACATCATCACACTGGACATGGTGATGTGTGTACACTTTGTTTTATGCCATTCCAGGAATGGTCCATGTGGGTCAGCAGGTGTCAACAGCTTGAACATGACCTCAGTATCCTTACCTTGTGTGATCTATCTGTGGACACATTGACATTCCGTCATATGTCAACACATATTTATACACAGCTTCTTGGTTTTTTGGATACTACATGTGTCTGGGATGTTGATAAAGGGCTATTCAAAGTCTATGTGACACGTGTAGATGTGTTCATTGATGTATGTCCTGGGTGGCTGCCTTGCAAACAGTCTAGCATGTTTGGGAACCATGATCCGCACATGAACATACCACAGTTGGTAGGGTTGTGTGTGTGTCAGCTTCCAATAGCTCTGTTTATGACTGCATCCATGATGGACTCCATGACCTTGCAGATCAGACCTCATAGGCGTACTGGACTTGACTTCCCATGGTGTGTTGTGCACCAACACTTGTGGGGAGTGCCATATGTAGCTGTGACACATTCAAGGGTTCCACATCCTGTGTAGGGGGTGCGGCTCAGCTAACTGTTCAGGTGCATGATCTGTTTGTTCTGTAGTTTGTGCATGACACATATTGGGAATCAATGTATTCCACCTGCTGCCATGCTTTTGGCAGTGGGGGTAGCTGCTCATCCATTCTACATGTGATATCTCCTGGTATGATGATGTGGACTATTGTCAGTGGGGTATGGGTATGTACATATGGGCCTGTCTGTCATGATGTCGGCATTGACACTCAGGTACAGTTGGCCCTGACTCAGGACATATATGTGTGTACATTGATATTTATGACATAGCTGAAGGAGGTGCCATGATTCAGTCTGGACTCCTTCTCAGCTCCTCTTTACAACACACTAATGAACATGAGCACTAATCCTTGTTATACTCTTTTACAGGCTTAACACCCTACTGATCCTTTGTGATCTGGCTACAGAGTATGTCATGATAATATCCTGGCAAGTCCAGGGGTTGGTTTTGTGTGTACTCTTCAGTCCAGCTGGTGGATATTGTGATATTGACACAATGTCACATCTGCCTCATGTACACATACAACCCTCTCCTCCTCCTGACAAACTCAGATATATGTGTGAGATGCACTTATATAGACATACAGGGAGCTGAAGTCTCTTGACCCATGACTGGCACAGTGTATCAGGTGGTGAAGATAACCACACACACCACATATCAGTCTCACATATCCTCTAGCAACAGCACTCAAACCACATTAGCACACATTGACATACTCGGATGCTGTAAATGTACTCTACCTAAGCAGCAGAGGCCTCCAAAGCAGACACACACACACCTGCTACCCCACTACAATACCCACATATCACTAAGTTCACAATGTCTGTGTGCCACACAGTCACTGCCCTTCGGGCTAAACAACACACCTAATACACTTGTAATAGGCAACACTTATGTTCAGACAAACTGACATACCACTCACCAGCCCTGACAAGGGAATAGTCACTTTGGGCTGTCTGTTGAGTGCCAGGATCTGCCACATAACACAGGCAGTCAGGTCACTCCAAAGCAAGTACAAGAAACTCCAAAGCAAGTACAAGACTGGCACCATCATTGTCCATGCTGGTGTGTGTCACCTCAGACGTTACTCCCTGGACCACATGACATGATATATGGAGGTACATTCTGATCATGTAGCCCAGGCCAGTATGACCCTGACCTTGTCTAGCATCTTACACCCACCAATTATGATGTCACAGTATACGGACACACATATCACATTTAACAGTTGGCTAACAAATATGTTTCATTCATAGGGGATACAGTGTCTGTCAGCGTATGGTGACATGCTCAACATGCCACATAGCTTCACTATGGACAGGCTGCACCTTTGGTATGCTGGCTAAGGCTCTTGCTACCACCAGAGTGCCTTTTTTATGCAGGGCTCAGAAGACAAACCCACCTCCATAGACATTACAGGTTAAATGAAACTAAGGGTAATGCTGCTCAACAACAGTTGTGTTAACCTCATATTGTGGCCACTCAGGACTCTCCTCAGTATGGAGGAGAGCAATATCTGTGCACTGACAGACACCTGGTTCAGGCTCGCTTATGCACACCAGCACTACCAGGTTATGTTCCATACCATGCTGTCTGACAACAAGACTTGGAACAGATAACACAACTAGGGGGAGTATCCATATGCATCACAGATACACACACCTCCAGGTTAGTAGCACTGCACAAAGCATCACAGACCATACATAGACAACTACCATTGTGCAATACTGCCTTTCAGTTTGTTGCCTGCTACAGAACACACTCCCAAACTCAGGAACCACACTCGGCTTTTGTGGGAACTATGGAGAATATGCAGGTCTCCACAGACACCATTATATTGTGTGACTTCATATACACACATATTGACTGGGGATGCTACTCAAGCCCCGACAACCTCACCCAACAGTCACTACAATTTGTGGACTCATATGCTTTGGCACAACCAGTCAACACAGCCACAAGGGGGAATACATATTGGACCTGCTCATCACCAACATGGGGACTCTATGTTCCACACCAGCGATATACCCCTCATTGGTAAGATCAGAACATACATGTATCTCACAGGACATACATATAACCTCCACACACCCATCCTGGGTAATCTTGGTGAACTTCTCATGAGCCAACATCTCACTTCACCGTAGCAAGGTGGTATCCTTCAGAGATCCTGAGATAGTGGCATATATGGCTCACACTGCTGCATCCTTTACATAAACATTCTATGGACACCTAGTGGACTGCATGGATTGTGCTCTCCCAATTAACAACAAGACCCACTACTACAATGGCAGGGGACCTGTCTGGTAGACCACAGCCATTAATAAGCTGTACAATGTCAAGAGGATGCTACTACATGATAGAGCACAATCCCAGACAGGAAAGGCATCTGTAATCTGTACTAGCAGACAGCTACAATCACTCATGGACTTTTCTAAAGGCCGCTTCTACCAGACAATTGCACCTGACATGTAGGACCACCACACAGCCTTCTTCAGTTATGTCAGGAACCTGGGTGGACACTCACTGATATGCTGTTAGTTACTGCATACTGACTAAACCTAACCTGAACCCACTGGCATTGCCTACATCCTGGCAAACAGGTTCAGTGCAGATGTCTCCCACCCATCCCCCCTAAGGAGCAACTATCCATCCCAACAGAGTATAACCACCCTGACATCACACAGTAACAGGTGAGTGCTGCCCTCCCCACAGCGTACATCAAAGTATCAATGTGACCAGATGGTGTCAGCCTGCATCATACACTGGCATCATGACAAACACAGCCCTTACATTACATCACTGTTCAATATCGGAGTTACTACAGGATATGTACCCAAGGAATGGCGTACTGTGACAGTGGTCCTGCTCCACAGAGTTTGTGCCACAATGGACCACAGACAATATTGCCCTATAAGCCTATGTGGCCTGTTCTGCAAAGCTATGGAGCATATTGTCATAGGACTCCTACACATAGACATTGGGAACCTACAGACACTGTGTCCTACTCATTTCAGCATTGTTGTGGCCAGATCTTGCCTCTTGAACCTGTAGGTATTCTTTAAATGGCTAACAGGTCCATTGACATAGGGTCGGCTATCCACACAGCCTACCTGAACCTTGCAAAAACATTCAACACAATAACCCACTGGGCAATTATGCATAGGCTCACCAGCATCAATTTGGACACATATCTCACACAATGGATTGATACCCAGATCAGGGATAGCACCCACATGGTGAGGATTGCAGGTGCCATGTCTGACTATACACCAGTTACACATGGCATCACACACAGCTTGGTCCTGGGATCTCTCTTGTTCAGTATATATTTGTCTTACGTACAGACTATCACAGGTGGAATATGGCTGATCATGTTTGCACTTGACTGCAAATTGGGTGCCATTATCAACTATCCAGCTGACACATGCATAGTCAATCAGGGTCTCACAAAGATGGATGACTGGTGCCTGAGCCATGGCCTACAGCTAAATGTCATTAGTTGCATAGTCATCCACTTTGGGAGTAACACCATGCCCACACATTACCACATAGGTAGTACTCCATTACATACAGTAGGAGTTGTTAGGGGTTTGGGGACATCACTTGTTCGTATTGTCGCCTTTAACATTCACATTGCCAAAGTGGTTGGACACACCTGCTATGTGTGCCACCTTATCCCATATGGTTTCACATCTAGATCTAGTGAGGTCATTGTGCTCCTATACTCATCACATCCATGCTTGGTTACAATGCCACATTTGGGGTGTACCTTACCTGACACCTGCAGCAACTGTACTGGCCACGAATGGTCCTCACCAAGCAGATCTAGGGACTCACACAGATGCCCTGTATAGTTCAGATGCAGTAACTCCAGCTCTACTCAGTTGCTTACCACCTACTCAGATATGATGTGTGCCTGTTGTTTACAGCTATACCCAAAGCAGTATTACTGGACATGCTCCACCTCAGGATATCCAACTCCCTTAGAGCTACACACTGCGGGGACATATACCTCAGCACAGATGTTAATAGGACATTGTGGAGGGACAGATTCTTATCCCAGAGGCTCCACTTACTAAAGAATGTAATCCCAGTTTCACATAGGCAGAGCCACCCACTGACCACCTACTGGAGACATCTTGATGACTGTATGGGTGATTGTATATTTACCGCTGGGATATCCTCTGTGTCCCTGTTAGACAGAGGCACACTAGCATAAATGTACATGGGCTATCATGTGTGACATACTATTCACACACAGTGTAGTAATGTGACAGGGTTGCGAATGCCAATCACACTCTGGCTAGGTTTGTACATGCCCTAGGGCAGATAGCCTAATATCGACCTCTGAACCTATGCTTATGTTCATGATGCACAATGTTTATTGCTGATACTGTTTGCAGGTCTTTATCATCTTTGCTTTACCAGTTTCCATGAAGAACTTCAGTATCTGCAGAACATATTTGATTATGACAGGGTTTCACTATATTATAGATGTGTCTGTTGTCATATAACTGTGTGCACAGGGTGGATTGCTGTATAGTGACAGGTTCCTGGGTTAACACATGCATCTGCCAAATATGCATGGCCCACTGCTGTACTCAGACATAGCCTAAGTGTGTGAGCATGCCCAGTTCTGACATTACATGTTTTGTTGCCTGACATTTGTCTCATTTATTCAAGTGTGTGAGCATGCCCAGTGTGAACCTTCAGTATGTTGCTATCTGAGGTCTACTACATTTGCTGATGTGTGCGAACATGACCAATATTAACATTTATACTGTGTGTGTTGGAAGGCAGGTTCTGTTCTCACTGCAGGACTCACCTTTGTGTCATAACTCAAGAAGGATTATGCTGTGCCTGCAGTGTTTCCATGGAATACTTTGCATAGACGTATTGACATTCCGTCATACAGATGGACCACTGCAATACTGTCATGGTTTAGTGGTTCAGTACTTTGGCTATAGTGCCCAGTATCCTGGGTTCGAGGCCCATCACTGCTTTACATTTTCATACTGAGCAGACCAGACTGCTTAAAGGCCTGTTAAGCAAATATGAGCATGTTGGCTTTTGTTCAGCTATGCCCTACTTAGACCAGGCTTGTCCGACATTGCTCAATATTCACCAACATTGCTGGACATTGCCCAATATTACTAAACATTGACCACAGTTGTGCTAGTTGGTGTGTGCGATTTTGTTTGCATATACTACATGGTGGTAATTGCCATTTAGCACTGATTTATATTGCTTAACACATGGCATTCATGCCTTAGGTGGTGCCGCAGGGCTGCCTATGTGGGATGCACATAATACACTCCCTGCACATGTTTGGAAGCAGGTAGTGTCAACATAGGCATCCCTTTTACTTTATGTGCGAGTCAGAGAGGGGTATCATTTCCAGAGTTCCTACTGAGCCAGTGTATGTGCTATGCGTTGCCTCTTTGCCAAGGCCAAAGCATACTGGGCACGCCTCCTTCTGCCTACTGGGGCAGGCTCAGGTTATTCCTCCTCTGAGTCACGCTCTGCCTGTGATGGCCTTGGCAATGGTGGGGCGCTGTTTGGCCCAGGCCTATGCTGGTCCTGCTGCAGCTGTTTTCACAGGATCATATTATGTAGCATAGCACATACCATGACAATTTGGGTACATGTAGTTGGTGAGTACTGCAAGGCTCCACTAGATGTGTCCATGCACCAGAACCATGACTTGAGCAGCCCAAACACACGCTCGATTACATTACATGTTTGTGCATGTGCCTCATTATGGCGTTCCTGTTCAGGTGTGTGTGCGTTTCTGATGGGTGTCATCAGCCAAGGCTCCAGTGCATAGCCAGCATTCCCCACTAGGTGACCATGTGGGAAGTCCCCATTGGCAAATGTCTGGTACAGCTGCATCAGATGCCAGATATGGGAATCATGGTAGCTTCCAGGGCAGCCTGCACACACATTCAGTATTATGCCCTGGGCATCACACATGACCTGGCAGTTGATGGAGGGGAAGCCCTTGCAGTTGAAGTAGACCCTACCCCGCTCGCCGGCTGGTGCTTTGATGCGCATGTGCATGCAGTCTATTGCACCCACTACCTCAGAGTATTCCGCTATTTGCTGGAAGAGATGCATATTGCTGGCCAATACCTCATGGGAATTGGGGAAATATACATGATCACTGTCATGTGCTGACATGGCATCCACGAACTTGTGTAGTACCCTGGATACTGATGCCTGTGATATCCCCATCATATCATCAGTTGGTCTCTGGAAGGTACCTGTTGCTAATATTCTTAGGCCAACACATACCTTGGTTTCCACTGGGATGGGTTCCCCTCTGTTGGTTCTGTGTGTGAGGTGTGGCCTGCACAGCTCAACAATTTGCTGCAGGAGGTCTTTGTCCACTCTATAGCGCTCCACTATCTCCAGCTCATGTAGCCCCTGGTAGGTTCCCCTGGGCCTGTACACTCTTCTCCATCTCCTCACTGTGGGTTGTCCAGCAGTATTTCCATTGTCACCACCCTCAGCATGTTGCATATGTTGCCTTATAACAGCAATGGCAGCCCCTAACATTTCTTTGTCTCAGTAAAGCTTTTTCTGTTTTCATTTCTATTAGCTTACTGCAGTGTCTGTTGTGAGAAACATACTGGACTGTTGTTGGCAGAGTTTTAAGTGCTAGGCTGGGCTGGGTTAGTGTACTGCCTGTGTAATTGCCTGATTCTGATTGTTTTCACCTGCTAGCTCTGCTAGTACTCCCTGGTAGCTTCTTACTATTTGTTGTGCTTCCTTTTTCCTTTCTGTTTCCTTGGGGGGGAGCACCGCACACACAAGTGCAAACACATGCACAGCAGCTAACATGCGCACACGCATGCTTACACGGACTAAAACTTGCTTATTCGGGTTAAAATGCGCACACACCAGCACAAACGCGCTTACAACTTTTTACACAGCCTTATACATGCTTACTCTGGCTTAAACGCGCACAATCATGCTTACACGTGCGCACTCTGTCTTACTCGGGTTTACACGCGCTCACACGCGCGCATGCACGCTCAGCAAGAAACTTTGGTGTTATCCACGGTATACACCTTCCATTTCTTGACTTTCCCTAGCCTACCTGTTGACACCCCTCTTTCCATGATGTCTAACTGACAGCGGACACATGCCACTCTGCTCCAATGAGCTTCACTTCTTTCGAACATACCCCCCTCATGATGTCACCTATCTTCTACTCTGTTACTCCCCATATCCTAC